>NC_071507.1:46430000-46485000 GCF_027887155.1 Malaclemys terrapin pileata | reverse complement strand
ATATAAATTACCTATTTGGTTTTACTTACATTTATTTAGACATTAAGAAACAGCACCCCTTATTTAAAGAATATCTTACATTTGGGAAGGAAAACTTGAAGCTAAAGAAAAACAACTGAATATTTAAGCATGCAAAGGCATCCTAAAAAAGTAGCTATAAATTAGTCACAATGTGTTTTGATCAAAGGACTGATATTCTGAAGTGCAGAGCACCATCGTCTTTCATTGTAAATAACTATGCAGCCTCTCCTAGGGTCAACCTCCAAATATGTAACATTTTCACGGCATTTTTACAAGAGCAATTCAGCACCTCAAAGGGTTGGGCCCATGGTATATACACTTCATTAAGTGGTGGAGTCTTTCTTCGTGAAAAATAGCTTTGAAGTATGGCAAGTGATATCGATATATGAGGCAGTGATCTTTTCAGACATATCCCATTGAATTTATATCGTTTTTTACAAACCCATCCCCAATGTATATCACGCAAACTGTATTTGATATGCTGTTATCTTATCAGTGACCTACTATAGCATATGGTATGTTGAGATAGCAGGTTCATGACATAGAAAGTGTTTAAATAACATGTAATCTTAACACTTTCTGTGTCATGAACCTGTTATCCCAACATTTTTGAAGGCACCAGCTGATCTTCATGCTGAATATTTTGTAGTTGTCCCTAGGCTCAGCTGCTGTTTCATTCCATCCAAAAAGCTTTTGAATTTCATACACACATCTGTATCTGTCTACTTGATATACACCTGATTCTCCACAAAAAAGTGACTACCATACATCATTTAAGATATCATCTCGCTAATTTTCCATCTAGCTATATATTTCTAATAACTCTGCCACTCTGGAGCTAAAGGACATTAAACTGCCTAATGGCTTATTGGCCATTTCCTTGCTGTAGTAAACTGTATTTAATCATATACAGTGTTCTTGATATGGGGACAACTGATTCCCTTTAAAATTACCCATAGAAGTTGTAAAAAAATTGTAATATTATTTAGGAAATAGTATGTGATTTTGTAATTAAGGACTGCATGGTAATGCAAAAGCACAAAAGAGTGAGTTAAGGTTGCATAGGCAACCTTAACTTTGGCATTTCTTGACTTTTGAGTGCTTAATCATGCAACCATGAAATTCACTTAATATAAATTTGTATGGAATTTCCTGGTTTGTCAGTACCAAAGGGCTCCAATGGTGTCAGAAAGCTGGCCTCCTGTTTTTTGTTGTTTACATACTAGTAGGGTATCGGTCTCAGGAAGCAGTTAAGACCCTCCTCGTCACCATACACTAACAGCCACGTTGATAAGGAGGGGAAAATTCTATCATAAAGAGACTAAAATGGTCATGTGGAACAACAGATGTAGATCACAGATCAGGAGGTGCTGCTTTGGATTTTCTGGCAAAAGAAGATGCTAAGGTTGGAGCTCTTCACAGTTTGACTATGCTGTTCCATCGCGTCTAAGGGCTTGTCTACACTTAAAGCGCTGCAGCTGTAGCACTTGGGGAAGACACTATCTACACTGATAGGAGAGCTTCTCCTGTGGGCATCAGTAGATCACCTCCCTGAGAGGCAGTAGTTATGTTGAGGGGAGAAGCCATCCCATCGACATAGTGCTGTCAACATCAGGGGTTCAGTTGGTGTAGCTAAAATTCACACCCCCGAGCAACGTTGTCATACCGACATAAGTTTGTAGTGTAGACAAGGGCTAAGAGAGACTTCTGTAACCATAGTAGCCTTCTCTAGGAAACAGCTCCGGAGACTTGTGTGTGTCTTTCTGACTATTCCTCTAGTTGCGAGGGCTTCAGCAAACTGAGGAGGAAGTTTTGATGAGCCTGTTACACCATTCTGACTTACATGGGTTTGGTTTCCAAATAAATACTTGTTCCTATTAAACTGCAGATCTGACTACAGGTGATTATACAGATCCTGGGTTCTGTCCCAACTCTAAAGCCATCTTCCTGACAACCTGTTTCTTGATAGCATAGAATTACAGAGACTTATCTTGAAGCAACCTAGAGGTTTCTTGGAAAAAGTTATTCAAGATCTGCTGCCTCCTTGGAAGAAATCTGTAATAGGACTTTGTATTGCAAATGCAATATCTAAGGCAGGAGACATTCAGTTCTATGTTGATCTCTTTAAGTGCTCCACAAGGACTGCTTGATTACCCGTTTGTCTGTCTTGATGAAAGATTAAGGCTTTGGGTATAGCCCAGTTCCACTTTGCAGAGGATTCAAGAGGGCAAGAGAGCAAAGCTGAGTTGACCCCGTGCAATTTAGGGCAAATCACACCTGGCTGCTGGCACCCTCAATGAACCACCTGGCAGTTGGGAAAATCCAGGGCAAGTGGCATGTCAGCCATGACCATCTTCTCCTAGCAATGGCCCCGAGGCAGGAGCTGCAACAGGAAATCATCAGCTGGCTGATTAAACTGGATTTATGACCCTTTTGCAACACCACAGTGGCACAAGGGTCCATAGGTGGGCCAGAACTCTAGCACCATATGTATTTGGATTCATTTGGCAACAAGTTTGACTTAGCCAGAGCTCTGACCCACAATGGCCCTTTTGTGGGTGGCTTGAGCATGGTTCTAACCTCCCAGTTTATTACATTACTTAAGTCAAAGTGGAGATATAATCCCTGCTATATTATTTTCCACTGCTTTTTGTAGTGTTTTTTGTTAGACATCCCTCAAGCTACTTTTAAGCTCTGATCTGGTATCCTTAAAGAGGGGTAATTACGTACCTTGTAACTCTGCTTGTTTGGCAGTCTCCCATAGGATTCTCACTCGCATACTAACCTCCCCTCCAAACCTGCGGATCTTGCAACCAAGATTTGTTTTTCTGTATCCATAGGGTTACATAGCACTTAAATTATATGTTTCATATTTGCCTTTATCCACTGGGGTATAGTCATGTTTCAATTTTTGTTTTAACTTTGGCATTTGTTGAAGAAATTTTTAAAAATCTGGTTGAGTAAATTGGTTGTCTATTAACGCAGCTTCTAGTAGAAGCTTCCCCTTCCCCACTAGGTTCCTGATTCAGTGCTTAGGCAAACTTTTGAATCAGGCCAGAGGTGGTGAACATAGATATGAACAGGTTAAAACTTCAACTTCTTGCTCAGAAACAGGGACAGATGGTTGGTGGCAACAGCGGGTTTTTCCATTCACACCACAGAATGGAATGTGCCACCTGCTGACGTGGTAATAACGCTCATCTCTTAATTATGGAAGTTCCCAGTCTCTTGAAGATTTGAGGCCCAAGAGTGAGACTCCTGTGAGATGACAACTTAAAAAAAGCAGAATTACAAGGGTAAGTATTTTTCCCTTAGATATGACAGGAAAAGAATTTCAGCCAATCAACTCCTAGAAAAATCAAATATTTATCCTCTCAGAAATGACAAAAGGTCTAATTGACACACAATGGGTCAAATTTTCTGTGGATGGAGACCCACTTTATATACAATAATCTAAATTGTTTACACAGTTACTGTGACTGTGCATTCAAATGCATATTTAGATGTCTGAATATCCATTTGCATTCATAACTGTTGCAACTGAATGTATAATTTTTAATTGTAAACACAAGTGTATGGTGTATTAGCTTGCATTACTTTGAAGGTTGATTGGTTTGTTTGTTTTGCCACAAAGGCCTCTACTCTCTTTAATTTCAGGGCAGCATACATTGTAGATTTTCCCTATATATAATCAAATCACATCACTCATTTTCAAAACATTCCATTTGCTCAAACAATTATTCCTTTTTTAACCAGCCCATTAATAATTATTCACTTTTTTAGCCCACTCTTGAAACAGCCATTCACCTACAGAAACTGCACTTGTGATGTAAATAAAAGATTCAGGAAGATAGCATCACAGAAATTTGAAATCTTCTCCAAAAAAATAAATATCAGTGATCCATTTATCTTTTTGTGGTTTCTTGAATCAAGTGCCTCAGCTTGATTCCAGTGTTTAGTTACTCACAAAAGAAGTTCATTAGCTCACATACTCACTAGCAACAGCACATTAAGTATAGAGAAAGCCACCGCAACGTTCCTTCAGTAATTTATACTTGTATGGTAGTCAGGGCTCCATTTATTCTACAACACATTGGACCTAAATTCTGTAGTAAGGCGTCTTGATTTCTTTGGTATGCACATTAAATTCTGCACCACTGAGAATAATATTACTCACCTCGAGAAGGCAGCTTGGGGAAGGGTAGAAAGAAGCCTTGAACTTCAAAGAAAGAAAGAGTCCAATATGAGTAAATGAAATTAGGGTCATCACAATGTGACTTAACATCTCTGTTTCAAGCAGGGGCATTATTGTGTTGTCATAACACCTTAGGGTAATGAGACAACTCAGACATGAATTCACATTAGCCATATTCTCCGCTAGTGTAAATTGAGGCACTTCCATTTAAGTCAGTAGATAAACATTTACACCATCTGAGGCTCTAGCCCATTGTATTTTGATTCACTATTGTATTGAGTGGTAGAGGTTCTGCAACTGTGAGTTATTTATTGTTTAAAATAGTCTCGCAAATTGCATGTACGGTATACTTTTGGTTTCTCCAAAAGCTAATGAAAAATGCAGTGGGCTCTAGTGGATTAAGTTCAGTCTCAGTCATGCTACTGATTTACTCTGTGACCTGGGATAAGTCATTTAACCTCTCTTTAACTGTCTCCCTGTCTGTAGAGGTAGGAAAATAATATTATCTACCTCCCAGGAGTGTTGTGAGGATTAATTGGCTAATGTTTGTACAGCACTTGAAAATGTAAAGTACTATGTCAGTGTTAAATATTATTATTAAATGAAATTGAGATTATACACAAGTTCTAAAGATGGTGGAGAAGGAGGAGCGGGGGGAATGATCCAAATATGCATGTTCTTCTTCGAGAGATGTCCCTGTGGGTGCTCCACTTCAGGTGGTGGTACGTCCTTGCGCCTTCGCTCGGAGATTTTTACAGCAGTACTCGTACCGGTCGCGCATGCACAGCACAGAGCCTGCCCCCTCGCTCTGAGTATACCTTAATAGTACGCGTGTGCGACTGGTCTCTTCAGTTCCTTCTCTACCGTCCCCGGCCTGAGACGGAGCTCAGCAGACTCGTTAGAGAATTTCTTCTCTCCCTTCTTCAACTTTCCCCCCCTCTTAGATTAGCTTACCAGTAATAGTTAGGTACCCTTTTCCCTTTCTCTTCTCTTCAATTTAAAAAAAAACAAAAACAAGAAAAAACACTTTTTTTGTTCCTGTCAGCGCAGCCACTTCCGACATGCCTGGCTCTCCAGGTTTTAAGCGCTGCTCTGACTGTGATGATGCCATCCCTCTTTCAGATGACCGCTCTAAATGTATTAAATGTTTGGGGGAGTCCCACATCCCCCAAAAATGTGCCCACTGCAGGAAGTTGAAATCCAGGGCACGCAAAGATAGGGAGTTGCGGTTAAAACTACTCCTGCTGCAAAAATCTCTTGGACCATCCTCAGACCCAGGCTCTGACTCTGCTGTACACCGCAGCCCCCTGCTTCAAAAAGATAAAAGAAAACTTCAAAAAACATCAGACTCTCTCACCCGCAAAGAGTATTCATAGGGACAAGCCTTCTCCGGGTACTGCTCCCCGGCTGAGTACCTTTGATACACCGGGCTCCTCCGCGCAAAGCGAAACCCGCCTGCGGCTGCGGCGGAGGTGGTCACACTAACCTCCGATGCCAAGGCTTCAGGCTTTCAGTTGCCTGTCTCTCACATGGCACGGTTCGGCACCGCACTGGAAGCGGTACCATCACATACTAGCCTGTCTGACCCCCCACAGACTCCTCTCACTCTTCCGGCACCGTCAGCCTTTGACCTAGCCGGCAGTGACAGATCGCTCAGGACATCCGTGCAGCGGAATCCCTCCTCACAACAAATTCCTCTCGCGCAGCCCTCCCCACACAGAGGCACTACGGCACGCAATTCACACACTCAAGGGACCTCCTGGTGTCACCTATCTTGCAATCATCCCTACTTAACACCTACTTCTGTCCGGACACTCAGGAAAGGTCTGCACAGCTTTCCTCCAGTGATGAGGAATCTGGGCTGCAGAGAGAATTTTCACCTTATCAGATCTTCCGTCCACAGACCCCAATCAAGAAAGGTCATAGAAAAGCTGCCTCGTCCTAATCCAAGGGTCCTGCCCCATGGTGCGTGAACCCCTGGATGACATCACCCATGCCCTTCCCACCACAGTGACAATAATGGGCTCCATGAGCTCCTTATACTTGGGACCACACTCGTTATACCATTGCAGCCGAGCATGAGACCTGCTCGGTACCACCAGCTGATGACCCTGACACTGACTCCAGACACCAGGCACAACCACTAGAGCAAGCGCGGTCTGCCTCTAACCTGGTAGAACCAATTGTTCCATATAATGAAGCATTGCTTCCTCCTCCCCCAGCGTCTTCGGACGCCTTCTCAAAATGTCAAGACCTGTTTTAAAAAGTTGCCAATGAGCTACGGATTAACCTGGAGGAAGTCCCTGAACAGTAGCATGGGCTAACTGACATCCTGCAGCCGCCTTCTTCTTCTAGAATTGCATTACCTATCAACACAGCCCTTTTAGAACCTTCCAAGGCCATTTGGCAAACCCCGGCTGCAAGCCTGCCTACCTGTAAGAGAGTGGACCAAGAATACTTTATTCCTTCCAAGGGCTCGGAATTCCTTTTTACTCACCCAGCGCCAAACTCACTGGTAGTAGACTTTGTTAACCAAAAGAACAAACACCAGTTTCCTCGCTCCACCCCTTCCGATAAGGACAGTAAGCGATTAGATCTGCTCGGATGTAAGGTATACGCTTCCTCCGCGTTGCAGTTTTGCATTGCCAATTATATAGCTGTTCTAGCAAAGTACGACCACAAAAATTACAATAAATTCATGGACTTGATTGATCACATTCCAGAAGAAAAGAAACAACAATTTACAGCCATAGTTTCCGAGGTGACAAACTATTCGCCTCCACTACAAATGATGTACTCCACTCCATGAAGGACTCTAAGAATTCAAACCCCTACGACCAGAAGGTGACAATATAGATACCAGCTTTACCAGCGACCACGCTACCTCACATACACCCAGCAATTCCATAGATCTCACGAGCAACAGCAACAACAGCAATGCCAGAGACCCAGATACCAATGCCGCCGTCCCAACTCCTCGGCAGCGTCTCAACACCCTCCGACCAATAAGCAAATTTGAAGCCTTGGTCGAGGGTATAGAAAACAATATTCCCACTTCAGTGCTTACAGAACCTGCCCCTATTTTTGGTCACCGCTTATGCCCATTCTCCCATCAATGGCGAAATATTACCACCGACAAGTGGGCTTTAGAGGTAATCACGGTTGGCTATTCTATCCCTTTCCTCTCCCCGTCTCCCACCCACCCACCCTTCCCGTCCCTCTTCAGGGACTCCTCTTACGAGTAACTGCTCCTCCAAGAAGTACAAGATCTCCTTGTTGATCCAGTGGACGTAGTGTACTTAGATTTCCAGAAAGCCTTTGACAAGGTCCCTCACCAAAAGCTCTTACGTAAATTAAGTTGTCATGGATTGAGAACTGGTTAAAAGACAGGGAACAAAGGGTAGGAATAAATGGTAAATTTTCAAAATGGAGAGGGGTAACTAGTGGTGTTCCCCAAGAGTCAGTCCTAGGACCAATCCTATTCAACATATTCATAAATGATCTGGAGAAAGGGGTAAACAGTGAGGTGGCAAAGTTTGCAGACGATACTAAACTGCTCAAGATAGTTAAGACCAAAGCAGATTGTGAAGAACTTCAAAAAGATCTCACAAAACTAAGTGATTGGGCAACAAAATGGCAAATGAAATTTAATGTGGATAAATGTAAAGTAATGCATATTGGAAAAAATAACCCCAACTATACATACAATATGATGGGGGCTAATTTAGCTACAACTGATCTGGAAAAAGATCTTGGCGTCATCGTGGATAGTTCTCTGAAGACGTCCACACAATGTGCAGCGGCAGTCAAAAAAGCAAACAGGATTTTAGGAATAATTTAAAAAGGGCTAGAGAATAAGATGGAGAATATCTTATTACCCTTATATAAATCCATGGTACGCCCACATCTTGAATATTGCGTACGGATGTGGTCTTCTCATCTCAAAAAAGATATACTGGCATTAGAAAAGGTTCAGAGAAGAGCAACTAAAATGATTAGGGGTTTGGAACAGGTCCCATATGAGGAGAGATTAAGGAGGCTAGGACTTTTCAGCTTGGAAAAGAGGAGTCGGGGAGGGGGATATGATAGAGGTATATAAAATCATGAGTGGTGTGGAGAAAGTGAATAAGGAAAAGTTATTTACTTGTTCCCATAATATAAGAACTAGGGGCCAAATGAAATTAATGTGCAGCAGATTTAAAATAAATAAAAAGAAGTTCTTCACACTGCACACAGTCAACCTGTGGAACTCCTTGCCTTAGGAGGTTGTGAAGGCTAGGACTATAACAGGGTTTAAAAGAGAACTAGATAAATTCATGGAGGTTAAGTACATTAATGGCTACTAGAGTCCCTAGTCTCTGTTTGTCAGAGGGTGGAGATGGATGTCAGGAGAGGTGGAGGGTGGAGATGGATGTCAGAGGGTGGAGATGGATGTCACTTGATCATTACCTGTTAGGTTCATTCCCTCTGGGGCACCTGGTATCGGCCACTGTCAGTAGACAGGATACTGGACTAGATGGACCTTTGGTCTGACCCAGTATGGCCATTCTTATGTTCTTATATTCCTTCAATTGGAGGCAGTGGAAATCGTGCCTGAACAACACAGAGGGAAAGGTTTCTATTCCCATTACTTCTTAACAGAAAAGAAAACCAGGGGATGGCGACTGATCCTCGACCTCAGGCGGCTAAACAAAGTTATCAAAAAGCAAAAGTTCAAAATGGTTACCCTCACCACCATAATCCCAGCACTGGAGCAGGGCGATTGATTTTCAGCTCTCAACCTATAGGATGCCTATTTTCATGTGACTATTCACCCAGTCCACAGATGTTTTCTTCGTTTTACCCTCGGTTCGACACATTTTCAATACAGGATGTTGCCCTTTGGCCTATCTACCGCCCCCCGAGTTTTCTCTACCGCCCCCCGAGTTTTCTCCAAACTCCTAGCTGTGGTTACTGCCCACCTCAGGAAACAGGGGGTTATAATATTTCCTTACCTCGACGATTGTCTCCTCAAAGCCTCAACACTCGATGAAGCTCTTCGATCCATACAGCTTACCGTCACTTGCTTCCTTTCCCTTGGCCTACAAATAAACAAAAACAAATCCACCTTATCTCCTACCCAACAACTGGCATTCATAGGAGCGCACCTCGATTCCCGAATGGGAATAGCGTCTCTCCCGCTCGATCGTTTCAACATCATAAAACTCCTGGTTACAAAACTTCGCAACAGTCCCCAGGTCACTGCACAAGACTGCCTGCAACTATTAGGTCACATGGCCTCGTGCACTTTCATGGTAAAAAATGCCTGCCTATACATGAGGTGCTTCTAAGCTTGGTTGGCCACGGTTTACAGACCAAATGTACACGCTCTAAAGAAGCCTCTATCCATACCCTTCTGAGTCAAGACTCCATCCGATGGTGGACAGTTCCCTCCAACCTCTGCTCAGGAGTTCCTTTTCTCCAGGACTCCCCATCACTCATAATGACTACCGATGCATCACTCACGGGTTGGGGAGCACACATGTCCCACCACACAGCCCAGGGGCTATGGTCTTCCACCGAAGCCTCCCTACATATAAACGTCCTTGAACTGCGAGCCATACGCAATGCCTGCTGTCACTTCCTCCCATTCATTCAGAACCAACATGTTTGGATAATGACAGACAGCATCGTATGCATGTTCTATGTCAACAAGCAGGGAGGGGCTCGATCTCACTCGCTTTGCACAGAAGCGATGAAGTTCTGGAATTGAGTCCTCACGAACAACATCCGGATATCAGCCGCCTATCTTCCCGGAGCCCTGAATACCACCGCAGACGAACTAAGCAGACGTTTTCCCTGGGATCATGAATGGGAGATAAACGATACGATCATACGCAATATATTCTGCATTTGGGGCTATCCAACCCTGGACCTCTTTGCAACTTCGAAGAACAAGAAATGTCCCGAATTTTGCTCCAGAGTGGGATTGGGCAAACACTCCCTAGGAGATGCATTTTTGATCTCCTGGGCTCAACACTTAATGTCTGCTTTTCCCGCAGTACCTGTTCTCCTCAGAGTTCTGACAAAGACACAATCAAATCGTGCCATGGTAATTCTGATTGCCCTGTCGTGGCCCAGACAACCATGGTATCCGTTCATACCAGAATGTCAATTCATCCACCAATTTCATTGCCCCTCACACCAAACCTCCTATCGCAGCAACACGGCCAATTTCTTCACCCCAACCTGTCCATGCTTCATCTCAAAGCTTGGCTTCTACATGGTTCTCACAAAACAAACTAGCATGCTCTGAGCAGGTTCAAAGAGTGCTCCTACATAGCAAAACACAGCCTACTTGCATCACCTATCTCTGAAAGTAGAAACGATTCACACAATGGTGCTCAATTAAACAACTTCCTCCTACTTCTGCACCTTTTCCACCCATACTTGACTACCTATTAGACCTTAAGCAATATGGCCTTTTTTTTCGGCTCCATCAAAGTCCACTTAGCTGCTATTACAACTTTTCATGACAAGATCGAAGATACCTCTGTTTTTGCTCATCCAATCACCAAGCGTTTTCTCAAAGGGCTCCAATCCCTATACCCGGACATTAAACCTCCTACCCCTCCAGGAATCTTCACTTAGTATTATCCTGCTTAACTCAACAACCATTCAAGCCCATAGCCACTTGCTCCCTCCTACACCTCTCTATGAAAACAGCATTCTTAGTGGCAATCACCTCTGCCAGATGTGCAGGAGAGATAGCAGCTCTCATGGCAGACCCACCATACACGCTATTTTTTAAGGACAAGGTTACCCTCTGACTACACTCCAGATTTCTTCCAAAGGTGCATTCATTATTCCACATCAATGAGCTGATACACCTACCGACCTTCTTTCCTTAACTAAATGCAAACTCTTTTGAATCCACAATGCATATGTTAGATGTACGCAGGGCTTTGTCCTTCTATTTAGATAGAACCAAGCCCTTTAGGAACTTTTCTAGACTCTTTGTCTCCATTGCGGAGCGCTCCAAAGGGACACCTATTTCTACCCAGAGACTTTCAAACTGGATTGCTGAGTGTATCCGACTGTGCTATCAGATAAAGAAAGTTATGACTCCAGCCAGCATCAGAACTCACTCCACTAGATCTGTGGCTATCTCTGGGGCTTTTCTATGCAAAGTTCCTCTGACTGACATCTGTAAAGTGGCCACATAGACTTCTGAACACACATTTGTTAAGCATTATGTGCTTACTCAAGGCCCTCTCTCTGATACACGATTAGGCAGAGCTGTATTATCTACTGCATTCCTACCAAATCTGAAGTCCCTACCTCCTTGAGATAACACTGCTTTTCAGTCACCTGGAGTGGAGCACCCACTGGGACATCTCTCGAAGAAGAAGCAGAGAGGGCTACTAACCCTGTGCTGTAACTGACATTCTTCAAGATGAATGTCCCTGTGGGTGCTCCACTACCCACCCTCCTCCCTTCTACTTCGGAGTTGGGGTAGCCTCCATAGTAGAGAAGGAACTAAGGAGACCAGTCGCACACACGTACTATTAAGGTACACTCAGAGCGGGGGGTGGGGATGCTGCTGTCAAAATCTCGGAGCGAAGGCGCAGGGACACACCAACACCTGGAGTGGAGCACCCACAGGGACACATGTCTCGAAGAACGTCAGTTACTGCACAGGGTGAGTAACCTCCTCTTATATCAGTACATGTGTACAGGACTTGAAGGCAAGTTCAATGCAGAGGGATGCACTATTTAAAATCTGATTTATGTGACCAGAATTTACACCACAGATAACTCCAGGTATTACACACTCATTAGCAGAATTACTGGACAATGTTTATTCAGGGCTGAATAGTCCTTGAACAGTTTCACAAAGCTAAGTACAAATAGGCTTTCCTTCAGCATCAGGCATTCTTTTCTTTCCTGTTTCATGCAGTGTATGTCTTTATTGCAGACAATACAAGGAAAACGTCCTTTCTTTATCTTCTCTTATATCCCTTCTACAGCAGGCCATGGTTTTGTGTTTCATAGTTATGTAGAAGACCCCAGTGTCATACTACAACTAATATTGTTTTCAAGATCTTTTGCTCCTTCATCTTACGTAGTTCTTTTTTTCCATAGTTAACCAGTCTGCTTCTGCTCAGTGTGCCATGTGCAACTTCATTGCTACCATATTGTAGTGCAGGTACACAACAATGTGCTCTACCACTTTTAGGTATGTCTTCATCAGCTCTTGCAAGCTAAGAAGACACAGGCCTGATCAGTAATTGGATGGCAGACCAAGAAAAGCCTAGATGCTGCAGGTGTTTCAATAGTAAACAGTACTCCCAACCTGTGCTATTGCTCTAGTTAGATTCGGTGAACTGTGCACTGAGGGAGGCTGGCTTTTGGTTGCTTAATATTATTTACAGTCTTCAATTCCCAGCAAGACTCTCAAGACCAAAATCATGGTGTTAAGTACCTTTCAACCTGTCAAAGCCCAAATGCAGGAAGTAATGTAGACAATGACTGAAAATGACGGTCACAAAAACGTATTCATGCACAAAACTGAAAATGTTCTCAGTGCTCTTCCTACAAAAGTATCCATTCCTTAAATATTAATAACACTTCCCATAAATTCAGTTTCATTATTCTTTTTTTTCCTGAGGTCAATAATTTTCAGAAATAATTGAAGGTACATCAAACAGGTACCTTAAAGTCTAACATGAGTTATGACTCTGAAATTGAAGAGAATTTTGAGAAATATTAGTCATGTAGCAGAAAAAGCAACTAAAGGAAGAATGCAAAGTGAAGCAGACTTCCTCTTCTTTATCTTATTTCTTACACCCTTCTAAGTTGTTGCTGAAAGCCAACTAATTCTTGTGCCCAGTTAGGAAGTGAAAGGCAACCAGCCCATATTTCCAATGGGTGACTATTGTGTATGCAACCCAATCCACTCCGGCAACAATATATAACAGATCAGAGGCCTAACAGATGAGGTAAATAAGTTTGGATGATCTGATGTCTTTGTCCAAAACAAGTCTTCTGACCTCCAGAGAACGTAGCAAAGGCCATCTATTTTCTGGGGAAGGGGGAAGTAAGATGAGGACTGGATTTGGTGGTGGGGGGAGGAACTTGGTGGGATATTTCTTTTATCTTTATTATTAGTTTTTATTTGGGTAATATGATGGGGATTAAATTGCACTTGGATTGAATATGTAACTTTTTATATTATGTCAAAGGTACCTAGAGCTCACGACCGGTGTTCTTTGGTAGATATGACATACAACAAACTAAATAATGCTATTCATGTGATTTTTACATAGCTTTTGCCACAATAATTAAATAAGCTAAAAAAAATCTATTATTTAGCTCTGTTTTTGGTTCTCACATATCTTCCAAATCACTTGAATAAGTACAATAAATGTCCTCTTGAGTGATTTTATGGTACTTTGGATCTACAGCTGCATCATTTATGATGTCACATGTAAAGTTGACTGGAAAAGCCATAAATATGTTTGATGTCAAATAAAAATCCTAGATCAAGCTTAGAACTTCATTCCTTCTAGAGCATTACAACTTAGTATAATGGCATTTGACAGTATTGGCATTTTTGATACGACTTCTTTTGGCTAGCTCAGCATTCTGAAAAAATAAATAGTGTTTTCACTCTGTGATTGAAAGGGTTAAATAGTACCAATTCGTTACCACTCACAGAAGGATTTATTTTGTTCTCCTAAATCAGTTTTATTCCACATTTTTATTATTCCCTTGGGTCAGCTCTTCCAATTGAAATCAATACAAGTGCAAGTGACACAATCAATCTAGATATTTGATTATGGATTTGAGACCCCCAGTCCTGCTCAGTGCTCTTTAGCTAGTCTCTTTCTGATAGCGTCCCTTGAGAATTGAAAATTCATATTGGCAACCATGAATTATGAACACAGATTCAGAAACCAGATAATAATCTCCATTTATGTACTGATGCTTCCTATAGGAAGGATGACGGAGACATTAAAAGATAAAGACCCTAAATCTGTAAACCTAACTGCATATAAATGTTTTTATTCTATAAGCTCTCTCCTGAAATAAAGAAGAAATTTACAAGATCTCATGGTTCATCTGTAAAACCCCAAACAAAATAGATGACATCAATGGTTATAAGCTGTATTGTCAGTACAACATCACAGATGATATAAATATTTTTATTATTTGCTACTTTCTAGTCATTTGTACACACTTTGAGCTCTCCTGAGAGAGTCTGTATTCCATGCAGGCATCCTGCTAACATCACAACCCAGTGAGCATCATAGTGCTGGTTGAGCCCACCAGCTTATGCACAGAGCAAACAGATTTTTCCTCTCCCCTGCACAGGTTTCTGGGAGACCTGCAACCTCTCATAAAACCATAAGAATGGCCATGTTGGGTTGGACCATTGGTCCATCTAGCCCAGTTTCCTGTCTTCTGACAGTGGCCAGTGCCAGATGCTTCAGAGGGAATGAACAGAACAGGGCAATTTTCCAATGATCCATCCCCTGTCATCCAATCCTAGCTTCTGGAAATCAGAGGTTTAGGGATATCCAGAGCATTGGATTGAATCCCTGACCATCTGGGCAAATAGCCATTGATTGACCCATCCGCCATGAACTTTTCTAATTCTTTTTTTAACCCAGTTATACTTTTGGCCTCACAATATCCCTTGGCAATGAATTCCACAGGTTGACTGTACATTGGGGAAGTAATACTTCCTTATGTTTGTTTTTAATCTGCTGCCTATTAATTTCATTGGGTAACCCCTGGTTCTTAAGGGGTAAATAACACTTCCTTATTTACTTTCTCTACAGAATTTTATAGACCTCTATCATATCCTCCCTTAGTGATGTCTTTCCTAAGCTGAAGAGTCTGTTTTTTAAATCTCTTCTTAGATAGAAGTTTGCCCCTAATAATTTTGTTACCCTTCTTGGTACTTTTTCTGATTCTAATAGATCTTTTTTTCAGATGGGGCAACCAGAACTGCATGCAGAATTCCAGGTGTGGGTGTACCATAAATTTATAGAGGGGCATCATGATATTTTCTGGCTTATTATCTATCTCTTTCCCAATGGTTCCTAACATTTTGTTAGCTTTTTTTGACTGATGCTGCACATTAAGCAGATATTTTCAGAGAACTATCCACGAGGACTCCAAGATCTCTTTCTTGAGTAGTAACAGCTAATTTAGACCCCATCATTTTGCACGTATAGTTGGGATTAGGTTTTCTAATGTGAATTGCTTTGCACTTATCAATATTGAATTTCATCTGCCATTTTGTTGCCAAGTCACCCAGTTTTGTGAGATCCCTCCGTAACTCTTTGCAGTCAGATTTGGATTTAACTATCTTGAATAATTTTGCATCATCTGCAAATGTTTTCATCTCACTGTTTTTGCCCTCTTTTCCAGATCATTTATGAATAAGTTGAACAGCACTGGACCCAAAACAGATTATTGGGGTCCCTGCTGTTTACCTCTCTTCACTGTGAAAATTGACCATTTATGCCTACCCTTTCTTTCCTATTTTTTAATCTGTTACTAATCCATGAGAGGATCTTCCCTCTAATCCCATGACTGCTTACTTTGCCTAAGAGCCTTTGCTGTGGGACCTTATTATGGGGTTTACAGACTCCTCTCTGACTGTGGCAGGGGAAAGGCTGGAGCAGTACCGGGCCAGGAAAGCTGTCCCTCAGATACTGGCAAGCATGCGCCTGGGGAAAAGAGCAGTATAAAAAAGAGCTCCAGCGGCCCAGGCAGGAGGACTAGAGAAGCCATTTCCAGGATGAGCATTGCCCTGATATTGGAGGAGAAAGAGCTCTTACTGAGGAGGTCTGGCTGTGAGTCTTTCCCATCTTTCTTTGAGACATCATGCCAGGGGTAGAGGTTGCCTGCATCAGCTCTGAGACTCTGAAGGTTTGGAGCAAAGGACTATACTCAGACAGAAGCCATGCCCCAAGCTGAGACATCGGATGGG
The DNA here is from genome assembly GCF_027887155.1 of Malaclemys terrapin pileata. Classification (NCBI taxonomy): domain Eukaryota; kingdom Metazoa; phylum Chordata; order Testudines; family Emydidae; genus Malaclemys; species Malaclemys terrapin. Next base: position 46,468,798 of record NC_071507.1, on the reverse strand, counting down.
GTCTGAAGTAGCCCAGGGGAAGGCGAACAGAAGGTGGGCCACATATAGGCCAGCCCATAGTGTCACACTTTCAGGGAACTGGGCTGGGACCCAGAGGAGCAGGAGGGCCTGAGTCCCTCTTCTCACCTCAGATTCCCTACGCCTAGCACTGGGACAGGAAGGGACAGGGGTTTACTGCCAAGGAAATTGACTCAGTTGAACCCCATCCAGGGTCCCGGACACACTGGGAGAAAAAAGAAAGTGAGTCTGGAGTCTAAAGGCCTGCTGACTGAACCAGCAACCCTGCTACAGACCTTGACAAAACCTAGGGTTACCATACGTCCGTTTTTTCCCGGACATGTCCGGCTTTTCGGCAATCAAACCCCCATCCGGGGGGGAATTGCCAAAAAGCCGAACATGTCCGGGAAAAATACCGTCCAGGCACTTCCCCTCCCGCAGCTGCTCTGCGAGTCCTCCCCTCTCAGACTTCGGCTCTGTTTAAGAGCCAAGCTGCCCGAGCCAGCGCTACCGGCTTCGGGCAGCCCCCCTTGCCTCCGGACCCCAGCCGCCAGCCGGGCACTTCTCCTCCACGGCTCCAGCTGCTCTGCTCCGGCGGCTGGGGTCCGGAGGCAAGGGGGGCTGCCCAAAGCCAGTAGAGCTGGCTCAGGCAGCTTGGCTCTTAAACAGAGCTGAAGACTGAGAGGGGAGGAACAGAGGCAGCTGGAGCTGGGGAGGAGAAGTGCCCAGCCGGCGGCGCAGGGTCCGGAGGCAAGGGGGCTGCCCGAAGCCGGTAGCGCTCGGGCAGCTCGGCTCTTAAACAGAGCTGAAGAGTCAGGGGAGGAGCAGAGCCTCCGGCCGCGGTGGCTCTGCTCCTCCCCTGACTCTTCGGCTCTGTTTAAGAGCCGAGCACTACGGGCTTCGGGCAGCCCCCTTGCCTCTGGACCCTGCGCCCCCCGCCGGGCACTTCCCCTCCCGGGCTCCGGCGTCGCCGGAGCCCGGGAGGGGAAGTGCCCGGCGGGGGGCGCAGGGTCTGGAGGCAAGGGGGCTGCCCAAAGCCAGAGCGCTGCCGGCTTCATGGTTTGCCCTTTCCGTGTGTCTGGGAGTGGGAGGGAGATGGGGCGGGGAAGGGGCGGAGTTGGGGCGGGGCTGGGGGTGAGAAATGGGCGGGGCCAGGGCCCGTGGAGGGTCCTCTTTTTTTATTTGTTACATATGGTAACCCTACAAAACCTGAGAGTCCAAGTACAGTGCATCAACTGGATCACCCTTTTCCAGATGCTTGTTGACACCGTCAAAGAATTCTAATAGTTTCATGAGGCATGATTTCCCTTTACAAAAGCCCTGTTGCCTTCCCCAACATATCATGTTCATTTATCATAATTCTTTTCTTTACTATAGTTTCAACCAATATGCATGGTACTGATGTTAGCTCACTGGCCTGTAGTTGCCAGGATCACCTCTGGAACCTTTTTAAAAATTGGCATTACATTAGCTATCCTCTGGCCATCTGCTACAGGGGCGGATTTAAGCAATAGGTTACATACCGGTTAGTAGTTCTGCAATTTCATACTCATCCCACTCTAGGGGTCTACCAAGACTGGAGGTTTTTTACTAGTGTTTTAATTTGAAAACACTGATTGTCAGTTAATTAACACCATTCTAAATGCTAATGTAGGCAATGCAGAAATCTTTGTTCCTGGTTATTGTGCACCCCACTACTAGCTAAACTCTGCATGTTGGAAACAAAAAACTGGATCATGAGCTCTTTAAGTCAGGTCTGTGTTTTCATTGTGTGTATGTACAGTGCCTAGCACAATGAGGCCCTCTTTCTTGATTGATGCCCCTAGACGTGACTGCAGTAGAAATAATAAATAACGATAATGAATGTCCTTACGCAGTAGCTTCAACACTCTTCTAGCTGTGCTGTATGAAATAGAAGCTCTTAGTAATATGAGAGGCTCAGGTGCAAGCGGTGTAGATGATTTGAATGACAGTAAGAAAGTAGTACATGGTTCCTTCAAAGAGGAGAACTTTCTCTTCCCTGACAGATATTTCCACTTACAAACAGCCAAGGAAAGTTAGGGTGTGAACACAGAGGTTTTTCACTGGCAAGGCTCTTGTGACTAAGTTGGATGAGCAAGAGGTAGGCGAGATTGTCCAAGGAACTTTCTCCCACCTTGAACTGGGGCTAGGCCCAAATGGTAGTTATCCATTGAGTGTAACCTCCCCTAGCCATGACCCTCCCTTCTCTGCACCAGCTAGCAGAGCTGGCTGATGAAGGAACAGATACATGTGTCATTCTAAGCAGCTGGTTCCCCCCTGAAACCCATGTGCCGGCCTGAGGCATGTTTCTCCAGGAGCTCCTGCTTTGGCACTGCATCCTTAGACTGGCCTGTGAATTCTAGTCCATAAAAAGGAGTGAGCAAATAAAGACATGTCCCTTCACGTTTGCCACATTAGGATTTAGACTAGTTTGCACTGATAAGAATAAGCAGGAATGTTCATGTATTGATAATAATACTTTCCCTTTACAAGGGCTCTTTTCGTTTACCATAATGATCACCGCAGCCCTGTCAGATAGGTAAGTAGTATTAGCCTCAATTGACAGAGGGGGGAACTAAATCAGAGAGAGACTGAGTGTATTCAGGAATGGAACTCAAGAGTTTAGACTCTGTCCCCTGCTGTGAGAGGCCATATGCCCTTTCTCTTTATTCTTTAAATATTCTGTACCTTTCATTTTTAAAACTATAACATGTTTTAATTATCATGGAAAAGTGTAAAAAAAAAAGGAAAAGTGCTTTCAGTTCAAGGATCATACAAAAGTTGGGAGCTATTAATTATTAATAAGAGTAGGTGCTCATTTGGGATTGATAGTGGTAGTTGGACTTGCCATTTTATCACAGTTAACGTTGAGCTACCCATCTTTTATAAGGAGCTCTCATAACATCCAGCAACCCTCTCCGAGCCCTCAAAATGGGAATAAGGGTAGCCTATGATAAGAGAGACGCACAGTTTCAAGGCTGGAGACCATGATCTATGTGTAAGAACAGCACATCTGCCAACTCCAAGAGCAGAGGAACAAATAGCTGCTCCCTTGATTGAGACAAAGGTGGCAGTGCACTCATCTGGAAAAATAACAATTTGTTGAAAAGAGGAACAATAACTCAAACTGAAAAACAGAAAACTCATACTTTAAAAATTGTTATGGTAATTGGGAAGACACTGAAAAAACAGTTAGTAGTATGTGATATCCACCCAAATAAAGATGGGGGGAAATATAATATGCTTTCTTAATGGCATAAAATCAATCTACAGTGTCTTTTGTTTTTAATTCTAAATACTGTACTAAAAACATAAGGAGAGGAGAGAGTGGTGGAGGGAGGATTTTAGGTGGGAGTAAATATGCAGCTGGGGCTTTGGGAATGAAAATAATGAGTGCTGGACAATATGGACAATCTAGTATTAGATATTTATGCGAGCATAAGTACTTTATTTTTATAGAGTGCCTTTCATCTTGAATGATTTCACAGCACTTTTCACATATCATACATGTAGCATGTGAAATGCAACCCCTTCTAGGGTAGAGAACAGCAGTCAACTGGCATACAACACACTGCCCCCAGGGGTGGGGAGAGAAAAAAATGTTATCCAAGGACACCAAGCCAGGGGAAAAAAACAGTGCTCTTATGAAAAGCATCATGGGTTCTTTAATGTCCACAGAGAGTGTAAAGGACCTTAATTCGTAAGTTCCTACCCCAAATCGCCACACTCTCAGTAAACTGCTTGGTATTGAAAATGTATTGCCTTAGTAATCAAGGACCTGATTAATAATAGTAATAAATATACCCAATGTTCCTTGAGGAAAGTGTGCCCACTTGATACAGAATGTACTTTTGTCATTTTGTGTACAGGATGCAGTTTTTCAATTTACCATCTTTTCTACCTAAATTTTTATCCAGATGGGAAAGGCTACCTTAAAAGAGAAACATTCTTACAAAAATACAGTTTTTGAATGTTAGAAGAATGTATTTGGTTTATTTTACTTCCTTTCTCATTATAGTCTTAGTCGTGAGAATGGTTTCATGTTATGCCAATTTCTGTTCTCGTTACAACCTTTCTCACATGAATAAGATATCAGAATGCTAATGCCTAATATACAGTACTCTGTGTCTGCTGGTACAATACTGTACTACTGTAACCTTTGCAATATTATGTATTCTGATTGGCTGTCCATTTCACCTCTTCCCCACAAGTTAATAAGGCCGTAAAAAGGAGAGAACTTGAAATGGCCAGCCAGTCAAATTACAGAATATTGAAAAGGTCAGAGCAGTGCAGCACACAGAAAAAAATTACGGAATATATGAGGCATTAAAATTCTTGTGACAATGATTATAACAAGAATGGAAAAGGATACCCATTTATGTTATTTCAATCTAGTCAACCCCATAGGATGATGTACCCAGGACAGCATTAATTTACGCACCACCAAGCTGCATGAATTTTATGCACCTATTTACGCTGGTATTCAATAAAAAGGATGTGCAGCTGCTTTGGAACCCCTTTTGAACTGTACTTCTAATGATACAGAGACCCTTCAACTAGAAACACCCACCCACTAGAATGCTGTGTAAAGCTTTGCACTTTTTTTTACAATGATGTACAGGTGGAATGTATATAAGTTATAAAAGGATGTTTTTACTACATTACTTTTTTCTTGTTCTGCATATTCTTTTCTGTGTATGTAGTTAGATATTGTTCTTTTTTAACAGAAAGTGAGAAAGTAAACTTATTTTTGGTAGCCTTTAGTTGGAGGGTCTTTGAGTATCATCATAATGACACGATAAAACACAGAGATGGGGGAAGAGCTATATTAAGGCAGGATCCTTATGATCCATACCTACCAATATAGATAGCAGCAGTAAGTCAAGAGAGACAAAAGCCAGGCTTCATCCAGGGGTCTGAGAGGGGAAAGAATCATGAGGACAGGTCCTAGTGTAAATGAGGAGTGACTCCACTGAAGTCCGTGAAGTTACATTTGTGAAAAGGAGAAAAGGAGACAGCCTGACTGGAAGAAAGAACAGGAGTCCTTGTGGCACCTTAGAGACTAACAAATTTATTTGAGCATAAGCTTTCGTGGGCTACAGCCCACTTCATCGGCTGCATAGAATGGAACATATAGTAAGGAGATATATATACACATACAGAGAACATGAAAAGGTGGGAGTTGCCCTACCAACTCTAAGAGGCTACTTAATTAAGATGAGCAATTATCAGCGGGAGAAAAAAATTTTGTAGTGATAATCAAGATGGCTCATTTCAGACAGTTTGACAAGAAGGTGTGAGGATACTTAACCTGGGGAAATAGATTCAATGTGTGTAATGGCTCAGCCATTCCCAGTCTCTATTCAAGCCTAAATTGATAGTATCTAGTTTGCATATTAATTCAAGTTCAGCAGTTTCTCGTTGGAGTCTGTACTCAAAAAGTACTCCTGTTTGGTTTTTTTGCGGATACAGACTAACACGGCTGCTACTCTGAAACCTGACTGGAAGAAAGTCCTTCTGAGAGTTAATAAGATCAAGGAACCTGGGAAAACCAGGAACTGTGAAGAAGGGCTGTACATGTGTGTGTGGAAGGGCTCATATCTCTGAGAGCCGTGCAGGCCATTCAGGGGCAAGATTGGCAGGCTCTGGGGGAAGCTATTTTCTTCCTACCTGGGAATGCTCCTCCAGAATGGGCATTTCAGCAAGAAGCATCAGTGATTGGTCATGTCAGGCACTGACCGTTTGAACAAAGTGAAACAATTGCCCTTAAGGATTTAACAGTGTCTCAAGCTATTGTTCACAATGGAATATGGCACCCTCTGTAGGAAGCTGAGATTGGAACTAAGAGTGTGGTGGGGGAAAGGACACACATGAAAACTAGAAAGGGAGATGCACAATCTACTTATACTCCCAAATAAGGACCAAGCTGAGGCAGACTAGGCAGGAATGACATAGGGTGATATGAAACGCTTATCATCATAGCACTTTCTGTCAGGCTGAACCAATGCGGCTGCATTTTCCAGCCCACTGAAAGCAAAGTTTATGCAGTGAAAAGTGGTAAAGCTGCACATTGCATGTCACTCCCAGCAGGAGCAATTTGAGGACCTGCATTTTAAAAATATTTTTCTAATATTTTATTTTTGCCAGTAGCTGTAAGTAGCTTGGCTGTGAATGGCAATAAAAAACTCTTGGTCTGTGTTAGGAAAATGGTTGGTGCTCTTCAGTTTATAAATATATAAAGCAGTGAAGAATCTGAATTGCTGTGTTGTCTAACTCATTGTAAATGTGCAAGTTCATTTTTGAGCTGAATAAAATGGTTATATAATTACATACTTCTCATAATTATCGAGTAATTATATACTTCTTATAATTGCCGAGTAATCATTCTGCTATAACTAGAACTTAATGTTACAACTAATTGTATAATTACTGTGTATTAATGCTGTTATCCTGACAACTTAGAACAAAGTGTTGCCTTGTCGATTTTTTCCCCCTAAACTGCATTTTTAAAAATAAGATAATATTGCTTGTTATCCATCTGGAAAGAGATTTTAAAAATAAGGAGCACAAACAAGTGGGCAGAGAAATCACGTGTGTTCATCTAGGGCTTGTATAGTCTAGCATGAAAGGTGTTAACACATTTAAAAACCCTAGTGTAAACTGGGCAAGATACATTTTAACACATTAGTTGAGTGAAGTGAACCTTGGGGAGCCCGTGTTACAATACGAAAGTCTAATACATCTTGCTTTGTCTACACTAGGTATTTAAAATGTATTAATTAGAACATTTTCAGTAGCAGGTTTTAAATATATACCTTTTACCATAGCCTAGACAAGCCCTTGTAAGTAGACTACATACATTGGGGCTTGTGTGTGTATATGGAGTTGGAGTTTGCACTTTACTGTGTTTTCTGTGCTTTCACTGTTATTCATAAAACAGTAGTGAAAGCACAAATACAAAGAGAGACTGCTTCACTGAGAGGCATATAGGGGTTTGAGATGAATATACAGACACCCAGATCAAGCAATGGCCCCATGCCCCAATTCCCTTCTAGCAGGAGTAGAAAGTGTGAGGTTGCATAAGGATGGTCTCAGGTGAATAATGCTACCTTTGCAGGAGTTTATCTGTACCTTTTGTGGAATGTGAAGAGGTGTTAGGCCAGTTGTCTTGTATGAGACAAAATGCGTCCCTCATTACGGCATGTAAAATAGGGTCTATTGGCATAGTTCTGTTCTCAGTTCCACTGGTGTAATCCAGATTAAATGTATTAACTTCAGTGAAGTTACTTAACTTGAAGCTAGTGTAAATGAGATCAGCATCTGTCCCTATGTTACACTGTATTGCTTAGTGGTAGTGTAATGGAGGCAGAATTTGGCCAACAGATACATTGGACTTCAGTGGAGACTGAAAAAAGGAATGCAAGACTAAACGTTAAAAACACAAGAGGAAGTAAACTTACAACACTTTAGCTATGGAATCATCAAAACTGTGCCCTAAATTCCACCCATGCAATTCGGTTGACATCAAGAAAGTTGCATGGCTGCAATTTGAGGCCAATACCTTTAAAATAAGTGAATTGCAAAATGTTTGAGAGAATCACCAAATCAGAGTATGGTGGCTGCATAGAGAGAACACTTACAGTGTGTGCTGGCCTGAGTTTACTACCATGTGTGAGGATGTAACTGAATGTGTTGGAAGTGCTATTGAAAGTGGTGTTTGAAGAATTGCTTCAGCTTAACAATGTGCTCAATTTTAACAATGCATATTAAACATGCACAAAGAAAAATGGAGCCCAGTGAGTGTTCAGAAGGGTGTAACTAGAACAGAATTTGATTGTATTATTATTATTTTGAAATTTGTATATCTATTGTATTTTGGTTTTGCAGTGGACTCTGCTTTTGAGAATTACGACTCGTATTGCTTTTGTTCCAGATATTTTAAAATCCTACATCTTTCCATTCAGCTATTAGATATTCTATCTAATCAGATACTTGTCACTGTGGCATTTGAGCACTTCTGTGATGCTACCTCTGATTTTTATGCAAAATTCACATTGACTTTAGTGGGCGATGTTGATGATGATAGTATTATCACATGTATAGCTCTTTACACATTCAAAACATTGGACAGTAAATGAGCCCAGTTTTGCCCTCAGATACCCAAGTGCGAATTCCATATTCTCCTCTCTCTTTCCTCAGGAGTTTTGGGGTATATGAAAGGGTTGGATTTTCCAAGAGGCCTATGGGACTTAGTCATCCACATCTCCCAGTTCAACTGAAAGCCTGAAGGCCCCTTTGGATACTTCAGAAAATAGAATACTGTCAATCTTTCTTCCCCCTTCATTAGGTCCAAGATCACATTTAAGCCCAGGTACTTTTCAACCAACGTTTGTCGTTCTCACGTATGTAAATTGGAGTGATCTACCACTTTGATGGAAGTACAAATTTCTAGGCAGAAATCCTGGCCCCATTAAGTCAATGAGAATTTTGCTATTGACTTCTATGGGGTCATGATTTCATCCCTAAACTTTTTGAATGAACCTGCTCATTTGAACAGCTCTGAAGCAACTGTCAGAACACTAATGACTCCCAAATTTTGGCCCATGTTTTCAGCCTATAGCAATCTGTTTCTGTACATATATGGTTAGTTCTTATGATTTTATTCTTTTGGGAGCTTGCAAATACCACAAACTGTTCGTGAAGAAAGGAGAAAATTGGGCAAAAATATTAAATGTTCAAATGGGGTCATTACTTCCTCCCATTGAAGTCAATGGCAAAATCCCCATTGACACCAGTAGCATCAAAACTTGGTCCATAAAGAACAGGAATTGCAGTAGGTACAAAACCTAACTATTGTTCTCCCCACCTTTTTGTTTTTAACAGCTAATGCTAATTACACTATTGTAAATGGCACAAAGATCTTACACAGCAGCAAAGAATCCAACATATGGGTGCCCATTAGAGGACTGATTCCATTTGCTAACTACACTATACAAGTTAATGCTTCCAATAGCCAAGGCAGCGTGATAAGTGATCCCATAACACTAGCCATGCCTCCAGGGGGTAAGTAGAAAAAAAGTTCTGTTACTCTGCATGTTACAAATATACTGTTATGTTATGCTGTGTTGTTCTGTTGAACACGTTGTTTATTATTGCAACTGAGTATTTGAAGTTTAGAGGAACGTCTGCGTTAGCAACTGTTACTCGCAAAACTGTTGGGTTCAGCTTCTAATACATGGCTGGCCTTACCATGAGGGAAACTGAGGCGTCTGCCTCAGGTGCCAGACTGTGGGGGGGAGAGGTGCCACTAGAGTGTAGAAAATTGTGTCTGTTGTTGGTGCATATGTATTCTCTCTGCTCTAGATGCACAGAGATGGTGGAGTGCTGTGCTGGAGGAAGGCAGAATTGAGACCTTTCAAAGTTTTGGTCCAAGCGAGAGGGTATGGGAGCATCATTTGAGCTCCCCACCTCAGGTTCCAAAATGTTGTGGGCCGGCCCTGTTCTAATACGACCTATTACACATCTTAAAAACTGTAAGATATGAAGGCAGAAGTAGATATCCATAGGTTTGTGTGTGTGAATGTGAAATGTCCTGAAGTTTTTGTTTATTTGTGAGAGGCACTCAGCTAGCCTAGTGATTAGGCTAGTCTGATACAAGAACCTAGATAGGTGCGCACACTGCAGAGGGTAATCTGATTTTGTATAGAAAGTGTAAGCTATACACAAGAACAGCATTTATTGGATATATTTTGAAGTGGTTGGTGTGTTAATGGTAAAGTTCAGTTTCAGCAGCATACTGGCTGGAATCACACATTGGTGTAGATCTACTGAAATCAATGGAGCTATGCTAATTTACACCAGGTGAGGATCTAGTCCACTTTTGGTAAGTTATCTATCAAGAAGGGTTTGAAATATGCTTCATACCACAGCTGAACAATTACCTGCAAACATTTTATCTGAATACTCACTGAAATAAAAGCTTGAATTCACATCAGATGGGTTTGTGTCTTTTGCATTGTCTTTACATGAATATTCTAATGAATGAATCTTCTAACAGGAATGTTTGCAGAAACAGTGAAACATAAGTGAATATTCCTAAAAGTGAATTTTGAACCTATAAATGAGAGCTAAACAACAAGCTGATCCTTAGTAGTATATCTATGGAGCAAAGGACCAAGAACAATGCCAGGGAACCAACATATACAGTCAAAACTAGCCAACATAACACAAATATCAAATAATACTCACAGCGATATGTTTGCAAACAATGTACTGACCAAAAAATTATTTGTAGGCAAATGTGTTGCAAATAAGTTTGACTAAGGGAAAATTGTAAACTGTATGGACAATTCTCGAACAGGAAAAGAGGATCAATTCACATAATATACCATACGCTTCTAATAGTGGACTCACCTCTATCCAATGCTAAGAAACAAAAATATAGTTTTATTATAATAAACTGAATCTGAGCTAAATTGTTTATTGAAGCTATCCATTAACATCGCATCTAATCTATGTGTGATTGTTCAGCTTTGAAGGAAGGAATCAGAAACTTAGTGCTGACAGTTTTAAAAAATGAAAAGATACAGGATCTCTGAAGATAGGCAAGGATGTGCACAAGTTTATGATAGCCATTAGGATATACTTTCTTTCATCATTAGATTGTTGTTGATTACAATTAGGAAACTTATAGCTTTGAAATTATCTTTTTTATGACCTTGTGGTAGTTTAAAAGCAATACCTCATTGATTAAATAGGTTTTAGTTCATGCTTCCTTTTACTTAATGATCTGAAAACATATTATCCTGATTTACACATAAAATCATGCTGAAAAGCATGTGGCATTCACTAGAATATGTGTGTTTAAGTAGAATTAAATTAGCACTGAGAGTTATTAAAGAAATCTTCCATACCATTTTCCAGTGGACTGTGAGCCATACTGAAATGAATAATAAATGAATCAGTGCATATGAGAGAAGTACTGTTATATATGACATTCTATAATCCATATTTACCTTTCCATTATGTTTTATTATAATCGCTGTTTAATTTGAGTGCAATAACATTCTAATTCATAATGCTATATTCTAAGTGTAATAGTTATTTATCAGTGGGACACATCCTGTACATTGAAGTTATTGGGTGGAATACTGGCCCCATTGAAATCAGTAGAAATTTTGCCATTGACTTCATAGGGGCCGGAATTTCACTCATTGATATCAGTGGGAGTTTTGCTTGACCCCAAGGAATGAAACAAGGCTACAGGATTTGATTCTGCATGCTTATAGCTAAAAGCTGTGGGTCAAATTCTGGTAATTTATACTCATGCATGTCCTTAAACTGTGCATATGATAGCAGGATTTGACCCTATCTTAGACCTCATCTTTTAAACTCCATGGTTCTTGATCAATGAAATTTAAGACTACATCAGTGGCAAATAGTGACAGAAGCATTGTTTCATACTTTCACAAGGGAGTGACAAAAATTGCTTGATTAAGTGATGTGTAGCAAAGATGTTGAAGAGTTATACTTAATACATCTGGAGATTCTTGGAGGGGAAAGGGTTTTCTTTGGACAAAAGATTGCCTAAAAATGGAGGGTGGTCTCTTGAACACTACAAGTTTTATAGTATTTAGTAATGTATGGGGGTTGAGACCTAAATATATAAAGATTAATTATAGTCTTTTAGTGGGTCCAAAACTGTAGCAATAACTTTTCAAGGAGCACAAAAAACTCCACTGTTCAAAAATGTGCACTATGGAGAATACATTATAGAGTATGATAAAAGGCCATAAATCAGGTGGAAAGGTAGAGAACAAATGAGTATTCCATCTTAATAGTCACAACAAATCAATACTATTAAATAGTGGGTATTTTTTCAGTTGATTCACTAATTTTCAGGCAAGGTGTCTTTGTTTTCTTTGATTTTCGTTTAAAATATATTCTACTTTATTAAGCCACGTACTATTATACATATTGATCTTATCAGTTGCTTAAGAAAATGTATCATCTTAATTTCTGGGAATGCAGTTCCTTGAGTTTACTTAAAATACCAAACCGAGTTGCAATGCTTAAATTCAACTCTAAAAAAAAAAAAAAACCCTCTCAGAAATAAAGAATATATTTTATATAAGTGCTTGACTAGAATTGCAATTCAGGTTCAAGAGTTCTTGGAAAAGAATTAAAAAATAAAATAAAAATTGAATCCAAATGTTAATCCATAAATATGAAACTTTCTTTTGACCCTTACCCTGTAGCGGTCCGGAGTTACTAATGGGGTTAGGATTTCAACTCTTAATGGGACTTGGTGCATTAGTGTTTTGTATGCATGGAATTCAGCATTCAGTTTAATAAGTGGTTGACATTGGTGATGTCCCTTAATTTGCTTAAATCTAATTGGCTCTTTTATCAGTCAAACCTGTATGGATTGGCAATTGATCAGAAAGGGTCAGCCATGACTGTGCATGTAGTTAAATGATGGAACCACAAGTTAAAGTCACTTTTGCATAATAATAAGCTGAAACCAGGAGAACAAATTATCTTAGAGTTGGAAGGCAAAGAAAGCAGAGAAGTTTTGCAGGATGTTCAAGTTCAGAACAAAGGCATTATGGAGTGTATAAATTTTAAATACACTGCATTTTGCCTCAAGACTTAAAGCTTTTTTTTTTCCAGATGAACTGAAATCTTGTCTGAAACTGTCTTTGTTACATCAAAGAACTGCACAGAAAGCGAAAAGAGACAGAAGAAGCATAAAAGGGCATAGTTTAAAATGATTAGTGACAAATTTCATACCGCAGAGGTAGAAACAGATTTCTTCTGAGTTTTATATTTTCCCAAAAAGAATAAATTCATTCTATTTATCTTACCCTAAACTGCTTTGGTAGAAGTTGTAAAAGATACTGTGTTAACAAGCCTCAGCACCAGTTTGAGGATTTAAGCTAATAAAAAATGCTGGAAATAAAATTGTTTTAAAATTATTGGAATTAGCTAAATGCATTTAAGGTTTGAAAATGATATCAAAGAATACAAAATATAAACTGCAAACAAAATCCTCTTTACATAGTATGCATGTATTAATAATTATGATATATTTGTGAAATGGTAGCACCCAAAGACCTCTATCAGCATCAGGGTGACATTGCACAAGGTGGTGTACAAACAGAGAGGAAGATGCATACAATCTCTGGTGCAAAGAGCTTCCAATCCAGTTAGACAAAAAACAGTTGAAGTGTTGTGGAAGGGATTACAATATACTGTATTTGTAAAATGGAGACAATAATACTTCCGTGCTCTCATTTTTCAGTTGCCTTGTCTATTTGGATTGTAAGCAAAGATTCTCTCCGAATATACAATTGTACAATGCCCAGTTGGTGCCTCTAGCTGAAACTATAATAAAAATAACAAATAATTATAATAAATAACATCTGAGCAAAATGATCAGGGTGATGGCAGATATTCTCCTTGTGCTAGATTTGTGTCCTATTTTTGTACATGTTTGTTTTATTTATTTACAAACACTTAGTTTTAGATGCTGTGTTCTTTGTTTTTGTCAGGACATTTAGGGTTGAAGTGTGAGAGAGGAAAGGATTGTTGGAGTGAGACAGGGAAACGGAGCGGGAAGGAGGTAGAGGGGAAGGGAGAGAGGAAGGAAGGTGAGCACAGTTGAGAGACAGAGTGGCCTGGGGAGATGCTGGGTGTCTGTGGTGAGAGAGGGGCAGGATGAAGGGCCATCAACCGTCAATGGCAAGAGAGCAAATGAGGAGGGAAATTCCAGAGTGGGGTGGAGTGGATGATTCAGGAGTCTGTGAAGGCTCTTCCTGGCTGCTGGTGCGGTATTCCATGTGGACAGAGGAGGGGAGGCCAGCTGCTTTGTGGAAGGAACCCCCTAGGCTTCTGAGCTCCTTCTGGTTGTTGTTCTTGTTCCATGTGAAAGAGGGAAGAGTAGCCACTAGAGCTGGTTGGAAGGTTTTCAGTGAAACAGATGTTCATCAGTGTGATGGAGTGTGTACCCAACACAGGCCCTGACAGGGTTAATATGGACCCGAGAGGACAATTAACATACCTGGCAGATAAAGAAAGCCAAGCTAATTGACAATGAAGACCAGCTGGAGAGGGGCTGGTTGCAGAGACGCCAACTTCCCGTGTTCCCCGGGGGTGCTTGACCCCCGCTCTTCCCTAGGCCCCACTCCCATTCCATCCCTTTCCCCCACCTCCACCCTGCCACTTCAGACCCATGCCCCGCCACACACACACCCCGCCTCTTCCTGTCCCCACTCTTCCCCCATCTCCCCCAGCACCTGCAGGCTGCTGAACAGTGATTGCAGGAGGCAGGAGGGCTAGGAGAGGAGGAACTGATCCGCAGGGCTGCCGGTGGGTGCTGAGCACCCACAGGTTTTTTTCCGTGAGTGCTCCAGCCCTGCAGCACCCATAGAGTCGGCACCTGTGACTGGTGATTATAAAGCCAATAATTAGTAGCAAAAAGAAGCTGCAGGGAGAGAGTCTGCAGCCATCCTCTGGGGGATAGAAATGGTAGGAAGCAGTCCAGGAAGACAGCAAGGCGTCTGAGGGAGTAGACCTTGGCTGCCAGCTACAGTGTCCCTGGGCTGGAACCCAGAGTAGAGAGAGGGCCTGGGTTCCCCTACCAGCCACCAAGGAAGTGTGGGGGGAGAACCCCTGAGGTAAGGGGTGTAAAGACCACAGAAATCAGAGACTGATGGAAGACCTGCTGCAAGGTCATTGGACTACAGCTGGGTTGGACTTTCTGTTACACTAGAAGGGGTGGATTAAAGCATGACCTGGCCAGAGGGCCAAGTTCCAGGAAGAGAGACCATTGCAGTGATGGAGTGACTGTTGGGAGGGGAGGGGGGCGCCATACAGACAGCAGCTACACCATACCTGGCCATGGTAAGGTGCTCCTGCGGTGAATGAACCCCCTGTAAAATGGGGAAATGCCAATTAATTGAAAGGGAAACTTTTTGAAGGAATATCCCAGTTTCAAACTTTATATGAGGAAAAGTTTCTCAGGTCCAGGATGGAATTTCTGGCCAGACTAGAGAGAGAGAGAGAGAGAGAGAAACTGACTCTATAGCTTGTGGTTCAGGCACTTTCCTGGGATGTGTAGACTCAGGTTCAAGTTCCTACTCCAATAAATATTTAGTTATTTATACAGTTATTTGGTTATATTAGTTATTTGGAACAGCTCCCACGGAAAAGACTGAGAGAAACCCACTCTAGAATAGCCAGTAGCCTGGTGGTAGGGGCACTCATCTGGAATTAGGGGACTCAGGTTCATGACACTGGTCTGAATCAGGCAGAGCAGACACTTGAGCTAGAGTTTCCCACATCCCGGATGATTGCCCAACCACCAGGCTATTAGCAATTTCGGAAGGGGTGTCTTTTGACAAGCTTCAAAAATTTGTTGATTCCATCCTGATGAGGAATGGGAAATTTTCAAAATCTCAAAAACCTTTGTGGACTGGGAAAACCAATTCCCTGCCCACCTCTAGAGGCCACTCTCTAATAAAGAAGAATAGCTGCATAAACAGTGAAAGGGATCTCTTTAATTTTTGGCATAATTTATGGAATGTATTTGTAGTTATGATTTACTCAGACACAGAGATACACAGCTGAGAGAGCTTTCAGTTTCTTTACTGGACTCATCCTCCATTGGGTCTTTTTCACATGGCACTCAGCTTCCTACATGCCCAGGCTATTCCTTTCTTTATTCACAAGATTGAAAAGTGAGCCTCCTTGTGTAAAGCCCTTGGTGTTTGATCACCAACTACTTACATGACCACAAATACTGCAGCCAGAGGGCCCCCTGACTTTTAGCTTAGGGAGCAAGATACAAGATTGGATATTGAGTCACATGGCAGAGATCGTTGACCTAATTTTATAAGTAAATAAGGGCAAGATTGTGCTATCTTTTATACTGGTGAGCATTCACTCATAAAAGTAGTCTCCTTGAGGACATTGGGACTACTTGAATGAATGAATATTTAGTAATGTGAGTAAGGATGGCATAATCAGGTCCATAGTATTTAAGAATGGGGCTAAAGGCCACAATATTGGGGTTATTCCTGTGACCCAGGGGGTATGAATTGCCATGCAATGAGATTCCATATTAGATCTGGTCCCCCCTTCCCAAAAAAGGAAAAAGTTTCATCAAAATTTTTGAAATTGTGAGTAATTTCATTCCAAAACAATTTTTTGTAAAATCATGTTTCCTGATTTTTTTTAATTAAAAAAGCCAATATTTCAAATGTCTGATGTTGATGGTGATATTTCTTCTCCATCCTCAGCCCTTATCCTCCCCCCCTGCCCCGTTTTACCTCTGAATGGAATGGAATAATGTTGGGGGGGGGATTGTCCTTTTTGCTACTCTGTAACTTTTCCAAACTTCTTGTTTTAAAAAGTGAGAGTGGCAACAGGGAAAATATGAAAACAGAAAAAAATAAAAAGTGAAATAAAGTTGTTTTGATCCTCATTTTGTTGCATTCAGTGGCAAAAGGAAAAACTCAAGGTTTCGGTATTTTGAAATATCAACATTATAAAATACTTAATTTTGAAACCTCTGATATTTCAAAATAGCAACAGTTCCAGTTTGGATGAAAAACTGGAATCTTTTTAAGAAACAGAAGGTTCTCAGAAAAGTTTTCACTTACCCAAAAAAAACCATTTGTGTGTGTTTGTGGGAAGGGGTGTTAAAAAGTTTTGAATGAAAATTGTGATCACCGTTCAATAAGCAGGCAGTGTCTGAGGAGAGAACATGCTAGCCCTATGTCATTCAGCAGTATCCTGCTCAATTAAGGAGTGACAATGATAAACTGTGTGAATAGTCCAGCTTTTGACCATAAGGATGGTGACTGTGGCATGGGATATGAGGGTAGGGCTGTAAAAGTGTTTATGTAGAAAAGTAGGAGTTGTTCTCATGTCTCAAATGAAACAAAAATCCCCCTCTAGCCTCAGCTATATTTATCTGATTGTCACTTTCATTAGTTCCCTTTCCCTCTTTTATCCCCCTCTCCCCCAGTCTGCTCAGCAAATCATTTTCAGGGAGCTGATATTGGGGGTGGGGGGAAGGTATCATATTTTCTAGCTGGCCTAAGACAAAGTGCAAATGAGGGACAAGAGGAGAACAGCTGAAAGGCCACATTTTCAAATTCAAATGGGGGTGGGGCACAGTGGTACACCTGCCTCACTGAATTTGAGCCAATCAGGGGCCAATTTGAGCCAGCTGTTCTAAATTGCTCCTTGTTTCAACAAGCCTCCACTCTCTGGTTATCATCAGTTCAGTGGCCTTCTAGCCACACCTCTTTCCTCTGATCTGGCCTGCAGGAGCCCTGTCTCCGGCTCCATCCTTTGGGAGCTGTGAAGGCTGTGGCATAGTTATGGCTAAACCACCTAAGGATTCTCCATACACTCGGGCAATCACTGCTTAGCTGATTACATCAGTTTTTAGGCTACTTCCTCCAGAAGCAGTGTAAAGCAGCTGGAGTGAGGAGGAGGTGATCAAAGACCTGACCCAGTATCTGCAGCTTTGTACGATTTGGGAGGATCTGGATATTTGTACTGGATTTGGGAATGCAGATGAGACAACACATCAAACAGCTCAAGATAGTACATTATAAAGGTACAATTAACCCAAAAGCTGATGTGGTCAGTTACCAAGTGATTGCCCCAGCGCATGGTGAATTGGGTGGCTTAGCTCTAACTAAGTGCAGGGGGCTCACTCTAGATTTCTGCAAAACTTTAGTCATTAGCATGAGTTTTAAGTGCTGCACAGTCTTGCAGACAAACTGCACCAGAATATATTTTGTGCTAGAGAACTAGAAACTGGATAGGAACACAGAAAAATATATAAAAAATATGGAAACTAGGCTGTTGTGGGATTTAGCAGCAGATGGTATTTTAAAATTACAGCCTCTCACCATATAAACTTCTTGTCAGTCCTATTCAACTGTGCAGAAAACAAGGGCACAATTTAGATGATGTATGCAATTTATAGATAATCTGAGCCTATTTGTGTACTGTTTTTTCATTCAGTGTAATTCTTACCAAGACTGTTAAGAACTCCTAATAAAGTTGTCATGCTGTGTGATATATTCAACAATAAAGATATTTATGTTCCTAGTGACAATATATAGAAGATGTGTGAGAAATCACATCATGAATTCTGTCTTTTCAGCTGTTTTCACATATATATATATATATATATATATATATATATATATAAGTTGTGGGGGTTGGGAACCTATTTTTTATGTTGCTGCAGTAGCATGATTTGAGCCCTTTTCTACAAAGCTCCTTTTATTTTATTTTGGACAGCGCTTCTGAAGTTTCCACGACAAAATGGCATTTTCATAAACTGGAAGTCAAGGCCAATTTCTGGTTTTTGTCATTTGGTTTTTGTCATTTACTTTTTGTACTTCCTGCATTAAAGCAGTGTGATTGTAGAAGTTATGCTACTTATAAAACATTTGACTAAAGCACCAACTTTGTGTTAGTGAGTGCAGTAAAGGAAGCTTTGAAGTTCCTCTGCTTACAGTGGACTCTATAAGCCTCCAGCAAAGTTCTGCCAGCCTAACACGTTTACATAATCTCATGTGGTTTACATAGGGGGGGGGGGGGTGAAAGAAATTAAGGGACTCTCTTACCAGCTTCCTGAGGGCAAGAATAGAAGGGAGGGGAGAAATCAAAACCACTATTTTTTCCCCTCTTCACCAGGGGATAAATAGAGACACATTGTTCCTTAAGAATCATTGCCATAAAAGTATTCTTGCCTTTATATCTTTCCTTTCTGATTAAAATAGCCCCTATATGGCTGGCATTTTGTTTAGTTTAAAAATAAATCTGATCCTATCTTTAACTTTCATTTGGTTCTTAAGTCTCTTCAGAATTCATGCAATTTTTTAAAAGATATTTCTTTATTTTGGAGTCACGTCTGTCATTGGATATTGACCTCTCCCTACTTAATTTATCATTATCTCTCTGCTCATGAAGGAGCCTCCTCAGTGCAATTCTTAACTGGCTGGGCACACAGGAGAGAGTGAGCTGCTCCATGACGAGGTGAAATAACTTGCTTCTTTCTCAAAGCAAGGGGAAACCAGTGGAGAACCTCAGACTGTCTGTGCCACAGCACATTCTCTGGTCTGCTCATGACAAAGCACAGTTATACACTGGTACTTAAGGTCGCGATCGAGTTCTTTGTGAGTCCTGCCAATAGCATTGGATACTGACCCCCATGCCGTTTTTTTTTTCTTCTCACTATGACTTTCTTTCCTTGTCTGCATGATTGTACACACATACATGTGTATTACACTTCTGTCTGTAACTTTGTCTGTGTACAGCCCCTGACCTCTCCCTCTGACACAAAAAAAACCCCTCCCACTTAAAAAGGATCTGGTCAAGGGATGGCTTCCCACTGAAGTTATTATCCTAATCACTCACAATGGGAGAGTAAGGGAGAAGGCGGGAGAGAGAAATGACACATCTCATGTCTCAATGACACCATTCAGCACTGTCTTAATCTTTATATAGCGATTTACTGTTTTTAAAGCTCCCTGCAAACATTCACTAATTAGCCCTCAACACTCTTGTGATGCAACTGTGCCCACTTTATGGCCACAGAGGCTTACATTCTGCTCTGGTCACAGACATGCAAGCACTGGGGTTTCACACATGACACCAATGCTGAATTTGGTCCTAGGCCACAAAGGGAGTCAGTGTCTGAGCAGAGAACTCAGATCATTGCCTGGGGATAGATTTCTAGACTCTTCTCTGGGAAGGTGAATGATTTGAAAATGCAAAATGCTATTGTTACTGTGTCACAGCTTCACCGACCAAATGACTCACTCGTATCTCTTTGATGGATCCCACCGCAAGAAAAACTGCAGTTACTTTTCTTCTGTTTTTTGTTTTGTTCTTCTCAGAAGTTTTGAGGACTCTGTAGAACTATATCTCAGACAATCACTCTTAGGAAAATTATCATTTTCAGAGTTTTGTGTGAAAACTCAGCCAGGAGACTCCTGTTGATTTTAGTGTGAGTCAGGCAGCTAAAAAACCTCCACAATGGTTTTGAAAGCTTACTCCTTAAAATCAATGGCATGGTCTCTTGGTTTAAAAAAAGGAAGTATTAATTGCCTTTTAAATTTCTTGAAGAAAACTGGAATGAGTGTTTTCATGAGTCTTCCTTTCCATCCCTTAATATGCTGTCATTTATATATGCAGAGTTGGCAGTAGTGCCTCTGCTTATGTTTCGGGATGCTGGGCAAAACACAGCCAACTTAGCTTGGGCTTGAATACGTGCAACAGTGAAACTAAGTGTTACAATCAATTAGGCTAGGCCAGCCAATTTTTGAACAAGAAACCAGCAAGTCCTTGGTAGTCAAGATACTGAGGGGCAGATCCTCAATGGTATACATTGAGTGCTTACGTCCATTACCTCAAATGGAGCTATGGCAGTTAGCACCAGCTGAGGATCTCATGCCAACAGTGCATTAATGAATATACGGTGTATTTGTTATATGTCTTTAACAACAGAGTGAATATCAAAAAGTGAATATCATATTTAATAATTGTATTGAGATCAGTGAATAGAAAGCATTGTAGGCTCAATTGTACTGAGCAAGTCTAGTTCTTCTGCCCCAGGAGAAGACCAGGAACTGGATTATGACTGCATCACAGTCTGCTTCCCGGTTCCCCTTTTCTCTAGGTTATCTAGCCCTGAATTTGACAGAGATTATTTCTCTTGGGGTCCTGGTTAAAATGGACTATTTTTCTTTATTCAACATTATTATTATTAGATATTGATGCAACCCTGATTGCACCTCAATGCTGCAAAACTAACTTGCAACTTCTTTACTTATGGACCAGACTCTGATACCTTTGCTCAGAGCAAGTAACATCTTACTCATACTGCCAATCAAATGAATTATTTCTCAGTGTGAGTAAGTTTCAGAATCTGGTCCTAAATTGGCTATTTTCTAATATGTATTAATTTATGGATACTGCCACTATGATTCCAGCTTGTAATGTGACGTGACAGCCAGAGCATAGTAGTTGGCAGTTTTGAGAAGCGATAAGAATTCTTGTTTACTCTGTAAATTTAACTGTTCGGGTTTATTAGGCTGGATCTCACTTGTTACATGAGAAAATAACTAATAATTACATAGACATTGCATTTTGCTATTTTTCTAATTGTAATAATTTCCTCCTACAACTAAAGGCCTGATCCTACTGTTTGCATGTAGATCTTCTATTGTTAATTCAGCGAGCCAGTCAATAACAGACTTGGGTGATGTAGGCAAATCTGCTTTACAGTTTGCTGATTCCATTAGATTAATTCCCCCCACTTCCTATGATATGCACATGTTTTCCCCATTAGCACTCATGGGTATAGAGGCACAAGCAAATGTTTAGAAGGGAAAAAAACGCAGAATATGGTGATTTGCTCTTTGTGGCGCTGACTATATCACTTTATATAGGAATATAAAGAAAATTACTAACAGTTGTGGTATATTAAATAATAACTGAGAACTAATTCAGGGATCAAAGATGCTTTTTGGGAGAAATCACTTTACCTGGTAGGAAAATCATTACCTTTTTTCCCAGTCTCTCATATTTGTACTGTTTGTCTTGGAAATATCATTCCCTAAAGTTTCTGAATCTTGATGTTTAATTGAACACAAAGGTCTTTGAGCAGCACAATGGGAGCGGGGGGCCTGGTTTGCTGGTAGAATGTATAGACAGAAATTGAAATGTACGTGTTTTTTTCTCATTTATCAAAGAAGTGCAAGAATCTAAACTGACATTTTATATCAAACGAATTATGAACTGTGTACTGTGTACCTAAGGGAACAACAACCAAATTACACTTTTCTTTAAAAAAAAAAAAAAAAAAAAAAGAGAGAGAGAGAGAGAGAGAAAAAAAATAGGCTTTTAATAAAATATACAATCATTTTTGGTATTTTGTCTGAACCTGCCATACTGAACGTGTAGTTTTCTTTTGTAAACTAGAGCATACAGGCTACTTCAAAGGGTATATGCTTTACAGAGAATTGAAGTCAGTAGGTTAAGATAATGCACAAACTAGCATTTCCACTTAATATTGTTGCTTTGATGGGTTTGTTTTCAGTCCCATTCACCTCTGGTAAGCAGGAAATGATATTCTTCTTAATACTAAAAAATAGAGTTTAACTGAAGAAAGTAGTAAGATAATTTCTTAGCTTCTATTTGCTAAAATACAGTTGTAACTAAAAGGAGATTTACAGAAAGTTAAGATTTACAAGACACTAGTAAACCATTTAGGGGTAAATTTTCAAAGAATTATGTATGCAGTTTTCAGGTGCATGACTTGCATTTGTATTAAATGGATAAAACTTCCTATAACCAGGGAAAGGAAAGGAGGTAAAGACCCCATGAAGTCCAATGGGAACCAAGTTATACCAATTTATAACCATAGAAGATGTTTAGATGCTGCAGTGCTGGGCCCTTAAACTGTAAGGTAGATAGGAAGGGAATGGCTAAACTCCCATGCATTCTTTGGGAATGTATCCCTTTGTCTTCATGGTGCTTTTCAGTATAAATTTTCTTATGCACCAATCCCAAGAACAGGTTGTTATTCTTATACACCAAAAACTTACTTTACCCAGTTAAACTCCAGACGATTAAGGAAATTGGTATGTATGTAATCTCATGGTCCAACTCTCTGTACTTCTCACAGAGTACTAAACTTGGGTAAACAGTGGAAAAGCTTATTCATTAACATGTTCACAGAATCTGAATTATAGTGAAGCCAAACCATCTTTATTTATTTTATTATAGTAGCACCTTGAGACTCAAGAGCCAAAACCCTAGTGTGATGTGTGTGATGCACATTACACATATTAAAAGATAGTCCCTCCCCTGAAAAGCTCACAGTGGACAAGACAAATGACGATTGGGAGAAAAGAAGTGGTATTGTTAACCTTATTTAACAAATGAGGATCTAAAGTATAGAGAGACAAAATCTTCGTCCTGAAAACCCTTACACATGTACTTAACTTTCAGCACCTGAGTAGTTCTATGGATAGTATCCACATGGTTATGTTTAACCACATGAGTAAAGGTTTACAGGATTGGGGCCTTTGTGACTTGCCCAGGGTTGATACAGGCAGTCTGTGGCAAAGGCAGGCACTGAACTCAGATCCCCTTAGCCACAAGACTGTCTTTCTATGTCACCATCTTCAGCCTCCCTTCTCTCCCCTCTTCCACCCCCCAACCCCCATGAATATTCAAGCAAACTTTTTTGGGGGCGGGGGGATTGTTTTTTTCCCCTGAATGTTTGAGGAGGGCATTTGTGTGCAAATGAGTATGTTCACACGCAGGGCCAGCTCCAGGCACCAGCTAAGGAAGCAGGTGCTTGGGGCGGCAAATGGAAAGGGGCAACACGTCCGGGGTCTTCGGCGGCGGGTCCCTTAGTCCCTCTCTTCCTTTGTGCTGCCACTGAAGTGCCGCCGAGGAGGAAGAGAGGGAGTGAATGACCCGCCACCGAATTACCACCGAGGAAAGAAGCGGCATGATTGAGCTGCCACCAAAGTGCCGCCGATCGGCTTTATCTTTTTTTTTTTTTTCTTTCCCACTTTGCCGCTTGGGGCGGCAAAAAAGCTGGAGCCAGCCCTGTTCACACATGAACAATTATATTTGCTCACGAAGTGCTCACTTGGCCACTGTGTGTACACGCAGTTACTTGATGTGAATGTGACAAGACAGAATTGATTGTAAAATTTACTAGACAGCTAATAAAATTGGTTTATATCTTTGTGTCTCCAGCATGCAAGGAAGTACTCAGATACTGTAAAATTTGCTAGCCAAATATATAATGCTCTAACCTGTGAAAAAGAGGACCGAAAAATATTTGATGTGTCATATGATTTCCTGATCCTGCTTATCTCCCACTTTATCTTTCTCCCTGCAGGGCCCTCAATCTTCTCCCTGAGAGATTCAACACCCCAATAATACTTTTTTTAAAAAGAATGATCTGTGTGCAGAAAGTTTCCATACAGAAAAAAGAGTCAAAGTCAATGGAAATGTTTTTTGTTACAGATAAGTTTTACTAGCTGTGCTGAAGCTAAAAGATTGTAAAGAAGTTAAGACTAGTTTTGAACTTGTAGTCCAGATCTTTCTCTATTTGCACAGTGCATACTTAGCAGTCACTTCTCATGTTAGTTATTGGATCCTTCATGAACAATAGCCAGCTAAACTTTAGGTAACTGGCCTCTTATTCTATGGGTGATAAACAGGTGAGATTAACTGACTCTCTTTTTGTTTAGTAACAGCGGGACAGATTCTGCTACACTTACTCACACAAAATAGCACTTCACTCCCATGAGTAGTAGGGATATCATCTATATGGGACTATTAATGGAGTAGGATACTAGTTGATATGAACCACAGTATCAGAATCCAGTCCAAAACTGTGACTGGTTTTTAAGGGCCAGATTCTGCTACCCTACCATGTTGAGTAGTACCTTGTTCTGCAAGTGTCTGGTTTGTGGCATGTTTTGGTTATTAATATAAACAATGGGCCATGTCGTTCCTTTTTAGTCAAAATGTAAGATATTTGTTTTCTCTATCCTTTTCATGTATAAACCACAGCACATTGCAGCATTCAATTAAATGAAAACAGTAAATAGTTTGCTTTCAGGTGAAGTTGTAGAGCAAATGCCCACACATGTAAATATGAAAGGAGAAGAGAGAGAACTTCTTGATCTTGTAAATTATTAGTGTATTTATGAATGTCCAAAGGGAGCACCTTTGCAAAGAGAAATTCAAACATTATGGGGAAGAAGAATTCTGATGTGCAGTTTTCAGTTGAGTTACAGTAAGTGCTTGTTTTATGCATTTCAAGAAGCTACCATAACTCTGTTTTCAAACAACCTATGAGGACAGCTATATGACCATCTTTGTGAAATTGACTTTGCATGAGCCACATTATGACCTTAGTAATCTATGCACAACAATTAACCAGAAAAAACTATCACTAATGCAGGAATTCAGGTTTAAATATGATAAGTAGGAGCCAGTGAGCTTTAAATATTTTCCTTTAATAAATCTATACTTTTATTATATATAAAAGAATTTAATAAGGACCAAATCCTACTGTGTTGCATGGATAAATTACTAAGAACATAACGGCCATACTGAGTCGGACCAAAGGTCCATCTAGCTCAGTATCCTGTCTTCCGACAGTGGCTAATGCCAGGTGCCACAGAGAGAATGAACGGAACAGGTAATCATCAAGTGATCCATTCCCTGTTGCCCATTCCCAGCTTCTGGCAAACAGGGACACCATCCCTACTGGTAGTAGAAGATGTAGGAAATCTTTCTTTCCCACTCAGCAGGTGGGGAAAGAACGATAAGGGTGTAAATTGCATGTCATGGTGTCAGGCACATCATGGCTGGATGAACTGTGATCTAGTGACCACAAGTCCTGCAGTCACCTTCGGTATACCCTAGCTTTTCAAAGAAACTGTAAGTGTGCAACCTGCTGTGTGGTGGTTTTACTCCAGCTGTTAGGTTCAATATTACTGTAAAGCTTTTACCGAAGCCTCAAAGCAATACATTGCTTTAGAAAGGTTCAAATAAAAAAATTAGTACTGAACTAACCACAGTGCCAATCTATTTGCCCTACTTTATCGTACCTCTTAAGACACATACCAAGGACAACCAACTGAAGCTAATGTTCCCATTAAAACTATCATCAGGTGGTAATGGTTTTGTTTGTTACTACCATAGGCTAGATTTGAACCAACAACCTAGAGTTAAAGGCTCTGTAGGCTGCTTCCAATTCCCTGATATATCCACTGCCCCAACAAAAAATGTTCAGACTGTAGATCTCTTGTTCTTCAAAGAAATCTAAATAAGCTATTGTACCCCAAAAAAGTATAACAAATGAGAATTTCAGCCCTGAGGTTCCCTTCTTAAGACCGTTCATAAAAAACCTGCAGCTAACACACACACACAGTAGATGGGCAGAATCCTGTCCCTTCTTTTGCCACGAGCACTCTCTGAGGTAGAGAAAAGATGCGGTTATGTTGTTTGCAAGACTTTGGCTATGTCTACACTACCACGGTAAGTCGACTTAAGTTACGCAACTCCAGTTACGTGAATAATGTAGTTGGAGTCGATAGCGTTTAGGTCAACTTGCTGCGGTGTCTACACTGCGCTAGGTCGACGGGAGATACTATCCCGTTGACTTGCCTTACTCTTCTTGTTCCTGGTGGAGTACCGAGGTCAACCGGAGAGTGCTCTGCAGTCGATTTAGTGAGTCTTCACTATGCCCGCTAAATCGACCCCCCCGGTGCATCGATCACCAGAGCGTTGATCTGGCAGTAGTGTAGACATAGCTTTTATGTGGGGAGTGGAAAGGATTCTATCATCCTATACAGCTACTTGGCACAGGGTATTGAAGTTGTGCATAGAGCAAAGTAATTGGAAGTATTGATTTAAGTATACTTTTCCTGGCTTATCATCGAAGGAGGGGTTTTATAAACTAGGTCACCTCTCAAGTCCAGCCCTATATTTTTATGATTACTGGTAGAGCACCTTTATTTACCTGTGGTTTTAGAATGACTTGTGACACCCATATGAATATTGTACGTGGGGGAAGTTTTTTAAGTAGCTTTACTATGTGATAGTACTGGCTGGGTATCCTTTTAAACATCATGACAAATAATTGGTTTTACTGGGCAGTTATAAATTCCATCCATTGTGTGTCCAACAGGTATTTATAATCATCAATCAATCAACTAACTAATTCCCTATTGGTATTTTTATATCTTCTGTAGTTTAGCAGAAGTTCAAGTTGGGTAGTGCGGATAAACTTCTATATAACTTGACTGAAGTAGTGTGCCTGTGCTCTCTTCTTAAATCAACATAAGGCACAGGACACAAATCTTACATGCTGCTCCTATAACCTTGACTTCAGTATAGGGTAATTAATGCTTTAGGAAAGGGGCAATCTATTACACTTCCGTTCTTCAGAAGCTGATGCACTGAATACAGTTAAGATTGCATGAAAAAATCAGCTCTAATTTTGTTCTTTTTTAAACCAATGTAAACCAGGAGTAACTCCACTGAAGTCAGGCCCCACAAGAGGGCTGTCTTAAAACTCTCCTTCAGCTCCTCACGGTGACCGCCAGGCCATTGAACAAAGCCTTGTTGAAGTCCCATTGCTGGTGCTTTTTTGCTGTTGCCTATTAAAGTTGTACTATACAACTTAGGATACTGGAATAGCTATTGCTGCATGCAGTTGAATGCACTATGATAATAAATTAAGAGCTACGAATTACACATAAAATTGGGATAAAGACAGATGTAAAGATTAAAATAAAATTTCAAAAATTATTTTTTTCTGAGTAGGTCAGTGTCCCAGTGGCAGAACTGCTACTAAAGACCTCCACAAAATGCCAACAAAAGAACAGGCAGATGACTAAATCAGAAGGAACGAAAACAACAAGGAGTCTGGTGGCACCTTAAAGACTAACAGATTTATTTGGGCATAAGCTTTCGTGAGTAAAAACCTCACTTCTTCGGATGCATCCACCAGACTCCTTGTTGTTTTTGTAGATACAGACTAACACGGCTACCCCCTGATACTTTACCTCAGAAGGAACGGTACATCTCAGTGAAGACTTCCAAACCTGAGCAAGAAAAGAGGAAGTATTATTAACTGTGAGTGGGCCAGCAAGCCCATCTTTTTCAAACAATATGTCGGCATAGCAGAGATCAACTCTGAGATCTACAAAGTATAGGATGGATGATGTGCAATAGTGACATTGAAGATAGGATAAGATGCTTGGGTACACAACTGAAAAGAAAAACCCAAGAATATTGGCTGTGTATATTATATGTTGAATAAGTGAGATGTTCTGACTGAAGGAGTTAAAAGAGAAACCAGAATGACTCTAGTGCATCTGTGAAGATGAGACACAGAAAAAGCAATCTTCTGTTTTGGCAATAGATAAAGGTTTATAACTACCATGCCCTTCTAGTGATGACATATGGCCCAGCAACATGGTCTCTCACTGAGTAAATGAAACAAAAACATGTGCCTATACCGAGAATTATGGAGAAAGCAATGATAGGAATTATGTGGACAGAACAAATGCCAAGGTAACAGGCATGCTTGAGGAAAAAGAAGAGAAACAAATGTCAAGGTACAGAACATATTGCCAGAAAAAGTGACTTGAATAACATGGTCTTAGAATGGATACCTAAGAGAAAATGAATCAGAGGTGGCTAAACAGCAATGCAGTGAAATAAAGAAATGAAGTGTGTGAATTAGACCTGGAAAAGGGCAAGAGTGAACATGACTTGAGAAGACATTCATCCAAAACTCCGTTATCATTGCAATAGCTCCTCAGTCTTATGGCACAAACTGTGAAGAGCCAATTCCTTCCTTAGTAGTTAAATGTCTGCTGTTATAGTTTGCATGCACACATGTGTAAGGAAAACATTTAGATAAGAAGCAATTGCAGCACCTGTGCTATTTTTAAATATTTTGCATGTGCAGATGTGGCATACTATTAGAATTACATTTGCATAGTTATAAACTTTTGTGTTTGCCTTCTGCATATAGTATGGCTATACCAGGTCTGATCTCAGTTACAACCACTGTAAATCTAGGGTAACTTTACTGGAATTACTCTGAATTTACACCCATTTAATAGAGATTAGAATTTAGCCCTTCAGCCTGTTCTTGCTCTCATTAAGTTATGTGGCATTGTACTAAAGTGTAGAATACAACGCAGACCCATTTAATGGGTTTAATACTTTATCATTCAAATAATAATGATCACTTTTGGTGACTGCACTTTAAAAGTTTCATGTGTTTTTGAGAGAGATTGCCCTATGGACGATGGAAATACTCTTGTGATTGGTAAATATCTCTCAAAGTAGTAGAGTCTTTCAAAATAGAGGAAACATTTACGGTGCAGCCACCGTATAAAGGTTTTCATCCTTAGTCATCTTTGAAAATCTTAGAGATCTATCATTAGCTCCTTTTTTGTTGAGGAAACTGAGGCACAGATGTTAAGTGACTTTTCAAAAGCAACTCAGCAAGTCAGTGACAGACCTGGGAACAGAATGCCTCTCTTGGCTCATCTTCCTGTATCTTATTGCCTAGTCCACATTTTCTCCCAAAACTGGTGGTATCAATTTAAACCATTTATTATGCATAATTCTTTCTCCATTTGCTCTCTCAATAAAATAGTTAAGGTAGACAGGTAATTAAAGATTTTTTCCCATCCTTTATGCTCTCTTTTTGTAGATGAAGCATGATTTTTTTTTTACCAGATCTAGTTAGGATTTACTGGACAAGATGTTGATTCAGTAGGTTGCAAATGGAGTGGTTGCCCCCTGAGAGTGATATTAAAGCTTGAGGGGAGCTTTTTGAGCAACATTGCATCTTAAAGACAATATATCAAGCTGATAGATACATGGCTCTTCTGTTGAGAAACCTGCAGCTGAATTATTTCTGGTTACCAGTTATTGCTTGGGTACTCTGGGGAATAAGAGTAGGATAAAGGGGTTAAACTGAGGGAAATATTACATTAAAGATCTCAGTTTACGGGGAGTAGCTGAAATAACCAGAATATGTTCTATATGCAATTTAGAATGATCAGGTTGTTTAGGAAACCCTTCAAAGTTTTAATGATCAAAATGTGACCAATTTTATAGACACCTTTCTAGTTATTACTCGACAGAGACTCAAAAGTGCTTTATTCCTGTAGTCTTCTTTTTCACAGTGCATATTAATGAAATTCTCGGCAAGATCCAGGAAATCCTTTATACAAAGACATATATTTTGTACATTCTAACATTTGAAAGCCTCAAAGGACCAAATTAAGTCAATGGACCTACACAGGGATTGAGTTTGGCCCACATTCTCTACTGTTCTTTTCATTGTACCAGTACAATGTCATCTATTTGGACCTCTAACTTTGATTATCTAGGCAACTAAATTATATCTGTATTGTAAATAGTTGACTATTAAACAGCTATATATTTGTACTTGAACATTCTTGTACCTCCATAATAATTAATAAAAATACATAGTTAGAGTTTATTTGATGCTTTTCATTTGTGAATCTCAAAGAGCTTTACAAAAGAGGTAAGTGTCATTGTCTCCATTTTACAGATGAGATATCTAAGGCATATAGAGTGGAAGGACTTGCTTAAAGTCACACACAGCAGACTACTGGCAGAACTGGGAATAAGCACAGTTCAGTGACCCAGCCAGTGGACCACATTACTTCCTTAGCAGGCAATATGTTATTTTCATAATACTTTTCTCAAATATAGTGGTGTGAACCCCAGCTTCTTGGCCAAATTACCAGTGAGTTAATTAGATTCCCTTACCTGAATTCCCCTGCCATTTTCAGCGAGTTGTAGTATACTTCTGGTCTTGATCTATGTAAAGTTTGTGTATGTACTTGAACAGTTGGTACATTTAAACTTCAGATGCAATTTAATTTTGAATGAGATGGTGCCCTACCTCATAGAGAGATTGTGTGGCTTAATTAGTGAATGTTTGTAAAAGCATTCTGAGGTCCTCTGATGAAAGGCACTATAGTAATGCAAAGTATTTTATTTTAATTGCTATTTATTTTTGTTCTCATTTTGTACTGGCAGAGCTTACTTACAATTGACCTTACCAGGCACTTTACAAATGGATGCTAAAATAATGACTGATTATGTATGTGTATTGTATTTTGCACACACAGATTTTAAAACATATATTGCATGCCAAATTCTGATTTTAGTTTATCAGTGTTAATCTAGAACAATTTCATTGACATCAATGGAGTCTCTCGATTTACACGAATGTATGGTAACTGAGAGAAAAACTTAATCTTTAAACTCTAGCAGAAAGGATTCAGGCACCATGTGGGCACAATGTCTGTTTTTGCCACTTGGGAGACAGCTATTCTTCACATGGTACATGAAGATCATAAAACTAAATTACAACGTGCTGCTTACCCAAGTGCCCAGTTTAGTAGTTCTGCCAATCAGTTGCAGTTCCTTAATATAGATGCCAGTCAACACGCTGAACCATAGATTGGTTTACAACAATCTTTCAGTCAGCCTGGTACCAGAAAAAGAGAACAGTGATGAAAAATTTCTATTTGGATGACCACAGAAAGATGCAAATGGTAGCTACTGAACCATCAAAGACACAAGCACTTTACAAAAGTTTAAATGAAAAAAGAAATCAAACAGTCCAACCTTTCTATTTAACATTCTGAAAATATGCTGTTTTGGCATCCAATACACAAATGTCAAATGTGTTATACATGAAAGGTTTATCGACCAGGTTAGTCTTTCATGGTGAGAAAAACATAAGGCCACAATCTCAGCTGGTGTAAATCACTTCAATGGGATTACACCGATTGATACCAGCTGAAGAACTGCCTCAGAACCTGGAATAGGGCTGGATCTGTGATTCCTGGGCCCACTCAATAAAAGTTAGAATTAATCAAATGGAAGAAATACTGGTCCAAATCCCCAGACTTCAGTGGATCTACATTCATTTATACCAGCTGAGTATCTGATTTGCTAAATGTTATATCAAGTTTTTAATGAGAGAAGGGGAGGGATATTTGAATGAAGTGCCTGACTTTGCTGCCCTGCTACTCAGATTGAGTAATACTTCCTCAATGAGATGTTCCTTTGATTTCAATGTGAGCAAAATTGGCAGTGCAGGGGGCTGATATACTAGCAGGTGGGATAGAATGTTACAACTGAATTCCTTTTGGTGTTTTGGGGGTTGCTCTCAGCCCAGTGATATTGGTGTAATTGTATTGGAAAGAAGAACATAAAGAAGTACAGTACTTCAGTAACGAAAATGTTAAATTAAATGGACCATGTTGACATGCTGTTGATCGTGAGGAACAGTTTTTCCAGTATATGGAGCATTTTGATTCCATCCAGCATATGTTCTCCACGGTTTTCTCTGCTCTAATTCATCCATGTTTTTCGACAGCTCCAGATGGCATGCTGCCTCCAAGGCTTTCATCTGCCACGCCGACCAGTCTTCAGGTTGTCTGGTCTACACCAGTTCGCAATAACGCTCCAGGCTTACCCAGTTATCGACTCCAGATGAGGCCTAGGAATTCCACTGATGATATTCTAGAGTATGCAAACAATAAAAATCTTCTGTAAATTGTCAGTGAAGAGAAGTAAAATTATTTTAGAGGTGGCTCACCCGTAGGGTGTTTTTGTCTTCTTTTCTACCCCCACCCCTTGTATTTTGGAGCTTTATAACTCATTCTTCATTTCTTTCCAGGTTATTTTCCAGTCCCTCTGCTTCCTTAAGCTACATAGTCAAAGATCTTCAGCCATATACAGTGTACGAGATGAGAATGATAGTCTCCAATGGTTATGGTAATTCATATAGTGACTGGACTCCAATGATTACAGCAGAGGACAGTAAGTAGCTTGCAAAAATACAGAGTTGAATCCCACTTATCTGCTAACAGATGTTTAAGATAATACAAATGCATATCCTTCCGCTGGCTAAACTAGCATTGCATATGATTTCTTTTTCTTTTATCTCATTTTATTAGCTTAATAGTAATAACATATTTTCTCCCTGAGAGCTAAGCTACAGTAATAAAAACACCTAAAAAATCTTGTATGAGTTGTGTGAACTGTTCATTAAATGGATGTAAAGGAATATTTTTCAGAGAAATACCTCATTTCATTATATAATGACTCTCTCTATTCACATATGGCCATATGCAGATAGAGAAAAATATTTGTTAGTTTGTTAGAGTGAGGGTGGATTTTTTTTTTTTTTTTGCATTCTGTGAGCTAGAGTCTGATTTCATTTACATCAGTAAATGTATTGACGTCAGTAGTAAATGAAGATATAGCCTTGTCATCTTGTTCAGCATGTAAAGAAGGATGTCATTTCTTTTGTGGTCGTTGGGCTGATGCCACCTAAGTAGTGCAGCAGCTTTCCGTAGGACTTTTGGATACTGTTTCAAACAAGTGATCAGTAAGAAGAAGGCACAGTTTATATTGCCAGCCCCTTGACTCATCCACTAAGTCTGGCATTAATTGGTTCATATTTTGCAAACTCACTCTACTTGCATTTGTTTGACATTAAAGCTAGGGTTGTGAACGTAGCCATTTTAACTGACATATGTTGCACAGGTACTAGGTGCAATATAAAAACAACACATGAGAAGGTGTGCAGTTACCAAACACACAAATGCACATATACCTCAGATACAGCATAGTTGAAGTCCAATGGCTGTTTAATGAAGGTATCTAGTAGAGCCATAACCACACTTCTTGAAGTGTGCTGTTGCTTTGAAAAATGTTTTCTTGCATTTTTCAAATCATTAGCTAATGACCCCAGTATACCAGATATCAGAACAATCAAAATCTTTGCCTAAGAGATGCCTCCTGTCATATCACTCATTTAATAAACAAGAGAAATTCTGAGAGAAATATTTTTTGTAATTGAAAAATTAAAATCCCAACTTCTTGGTCCTGCTTTTCCTTGTACTCCAGATTTACACTGGTGTGAAAAAAGAATCAGGCACCTTGGACCTAAAGTAACAGAATTAATTGGGGTATAAATTAGCCACCATTTGTGGCTCCTCATTGTTCTCACCCCTTTCTCTAAGATCAAAGCAAACTGTATTCAGAAAAAATGAGTGCTTGTGGCACCTTAGAGATTAACAAATTTATTTGGGCATAAGCTTTCGTATCAACCTTCTTGTCAACTGTTTGAAATTGGCCACTCTCATTACCACTACAAAAGTGATTTTTCTCCTTTGGTATCCTACCGTTAATTGAATTGTCTCGTTAGACTGACCTCCCACTTGATATGGCAACTAACATCTTTTCATGTGCTGTATATTTATACCTGCTACTGTATTTTCCACTCCAGTCATCTGATGAAGTGGGTTCTAGCCCACAAAAGCTTATACCCAAATAAATTTGTTAGTCTCTAAGGTGCCACAAGGACTCCTCGTTGTTTTTGCTGATACAGACTAACATGGCTACCACTCTGACACCTGTATTCAGAAAATATCTCAGACAGAAATATGTCTTAATATATCATCAGTTGGAGACATGTTTTTTACAGCTATCAGACAAATGTAGGCCCCAATCTTGGAAACACACAAGTGCTTAAATCTAAGCACTTGAGTTGCCCCATTGATTTAAATGGGACTGATCACATGAATGAATAAAGTTCAGTATATGAGTCAATCTTTGCGGAACCAGAGACTTAGCCTCTTTTCTACCTATGAAGATTTTTGATCAGATCATAATTTCCTTTAATGCACTTGTTCTGTAAAATTACTTAATACATTTTTTGTTTTTTTAAAACTGTGGATTGACTGAACAGTTATCTGTGAATATTTGTTGTTCAGACTATAATAGTTAGCTGAGAATGGTCAGGTAAATCGCACGATATTGTTTTTTTTCCTGTGTGGGATGAGTACACATTGAGCTCAGTCATTGATGTATGAGTTTAAAATAGGGTTTTTGCAAATATGTGTGTGTGCAACTTCTAAATATGCTTTTTGGGTGAAATTCACTCTTGTTCACAGAGCTTTTTCAAGACCTATGTTCCACTTTATTCCCACTTAAGGCCATAAATGGGATTTTACTGGTGCATAGGACTTGTGCCTTCTGTACCGGAATGAATTTTACCTTCTGCAAACATTTTTATGAACAATTTGATTGCATTAATGTCCGTAGGTAGTTGACACAAAAGGGGCGTGATGTGGCTTAGGTGAATTCATTTAAACATTTGAAGAAAAATTAATGGAAAGCTTTCCATTGATATTTGCCCAGCTCTAATGTTTTGAAAATTGCTATTCATTTGCTTCTTAAACTGTTGCTGCCACATCTGGTTTTTCATCTTGAAAAACACTATTTTTATAGTGCAGTTATAAACTCTATCCTCTCAGTGACCGTGCATTTCATTCCCATGCCCTGCTCCATTTGCATTGATAAAGAATATATGCTGATTTATCTCCAGTATCCAACAATTTCTGTGTTTGTAATTTACCAACACAGCTTACACCACTATAATGGTGACTGAGGACTCTGTATTTTTGGTGTCATTGTGGAAGGCTGCCATCTCTGAAAGGATGTTCAATTCAATTGACAAAGACTGAATGATTGGCAATGGGCATAAGTAGTATTTCTGTCAAGGCTTCAACATGTTGCTTGTAAAGCCACCTATACTGACAGCTTATTGCCAGAGCTACACTTAATATCTGGTCTTTCTAGCCAATATCTTCTGACTTTTTAAAGTGCAATTTTGACAGTTGAAATTTCCTGTATCTCTTAACCTGGTAAAATAAAGACATGTTCCCATGTCCATATTTGAGTTTTACCCCACAAATATGTGCCTCTGTAGCACAAAATATCCATAGAAGGATCACATATATAGGTATATTGGCCTGATCAACTACTATAAATAGTGGTAACTCTGTTTGTCAATACAATTACACTAATTTACACCAGCTGAGGATTTGACCATATATATTTTCCTTATAATAGCTGTTTCACCCGACTAGCAAGAAATCAGAAAAGATGAGAGGAAATTCAGTAAACATCACCATAAAAAAATCTGTTGTCTGGGAAAAAAATATTATAATATAAAGGTAGATGCTGAAGAGAATGTTAATAGATATTTCAAATATTTTTTTCATTTACATCAGTCTGACACCAGTAACTGATTCCATGCATTTTTAAAAGTCTAACCTGCCAGTGCCAAATAACAATAATGTACATTTCCTATTA
Organism: Malaclemys terrapin pileata; assembly: GCF_027887155.1. Classification (NCBI taxonomy): domain Eukaryota; kingdom Metazoa; phylum Chordata; order Testudines; family Emydidae; genus Malaclemys; species Malaclemys terrapin. The sequence continues at coordinate 46,432,963 of NC_071507.1, read as the reverse complement.
ATATTTTAAAACCTGTTAAACATGTGTTAATAAAAGATGTTTGTTCCAGTGATCTTGGTGAGAATAATGTCAGACTATTTGCTGCCAGACAAATACAAACAATTCAGGAAATTTCTTGGCTAAATTCTGCTTTCAGTTATTTGGGTGTAAATCTGGATTAACTCTATTGAAAACAATAGAATTACTCTGGATTTATCCTGAGTAACTGAGATCAGAATTTCATGCACTGCATCTAAGAATAAATTGGAATCTCTCCTCGAGTTTAGGGAATTAAGATATTAATCTTATTTAATGCTTTTCTTTCATAGTGAACATTCTGGATGGGCTGAGAGGGGGAGCTGCCAAGGAGTTAGTTACAGCTCTTGAAGCCAGTTTTATGCCAGCCCCAACCCCATCATACTTTTAGTGTAGCCTTATGGCTGCTCTAAAATACACCAGCTGATAGCCCCAAAGGGTTGAAATTTAACAGAGGGATAGTCCTGAAGTCAGAGAGATGCTTTTTGCTATCTCTAAGAAACGTCCAGCCAGATTTGACCCAGTTATAAACAATGGAAAATTGCTATTTCCACATGTCCTTTAGAAAAAACGTATTGATCTTAGTGCATCTGGAACATGCAGAAAATTATATGTGCTCCCATGGTCTGCATGTGCCGATACACCTCTGTCATCACAAATTTCAACACTTTGCAGTCAGAAACAAACAATATCAATTCCAGGCAATGTCCTTCAGCTTGTCATTCTCTCCATGGGTGTTTACCATTGTAACAGCCAGTTTTGTAACCATGTTGAGGAAAATGGCCATCCAAATACCTGTTGACAAAGAAACAATCATAAGGACAGCTCATCACTTCACATTTGCTAGACTGGAATGTCCTAGGTTCTTACAGTAGTTTATCTGTAGGATTTCTCCCTAACTCCCTCAGGTGCTGTCACATCAGGGAGAATTCTTCAAAACCATCTCAGGCCTTAGTGATATTTTCTGAGAAAAAAACAAACAAAATTCATGTTCTCATCAATCATTTCTCCTGCACTCAACAGATTTCAGCACAGTAGTGCCTCTGGCTTGTAGGCCTGTTGGGATCATATGGAAATGATCCCAAAGCTCTACCTCTGGCCCTTTCACAATTTTCTGATTGGTCATTGGAGATAAACTCAGGAAATGGACTACCTATTGCACCTATTCCCAGAAGTGCAGCACTACCTGTGTTGGTGGAGCGTCCCTCACCCATCAACTATTCAAAGACAAATAACTGACAGATCTGCCAGGAACCCAAATGACCACAAATGCCAACCTGTCAGGGTTGGGAGCTCAGATAGGTCTAAATATGGTTCAGGACAAGTAGTCTCCCCAGGAGTTGCAGCTGAGCATCAACTGCTTGAAGCTGTGAGCAGTGGGGAGTGAAGTAATCAGCCTCTTTCCATGTATTCTTCCATAGTTTATAACCATCCACATGGAGAGTGGCTCCAGAACCATGAGGATTTATCTTAACCATCAACGTGAAATGAAAAGCAAAAAGCATAAACAGCAAGATCCTGTTGCACTTGGAACATCTGGCTCTGTCCCCCAAAACCATGTACCTCTACGCTGAGACCAGCAGTTACACCGAGAAGCTCAACTGTTGCTGGTTCAGTTTCCATTTTTTGGCATCTCGCCCACAAGTGTTTGAGATTGGTTGGAGGTGGTTCCTTCCACAGGTGGATTTATCCAACACGAAGTGAACAAAATCTGTTCTTCAAGTTGGCATCCATGCCTGGTGAGTGGATGCCTTGTTGTTCCTCTGGTCAGATGCCTAGGGTTATGTATTTCCTCTCTTCCCTCAAACATCCAGGACAACTAGAAAGATTGACAACCAAGCTGCAGGAAAACTTCTAAGTTCCATTTTGGCCAGGTGACCATAGCTCCCAAGGCATATGTCAGTATGTCAGCTGTGGATTTTACCATTATCTCAGAACCTCGTTCACTGAAAAGTCTCCCAAAGGCTGTTCACATCTGAAACTCTCTGCATGGAATCCTAAGTGGCCACATTTTGATGGTTTCTCACAGGATTCATTCAATTTCCTCTTCAAAAACAGGAAACACTGCCAACTGGATTTACCATAGCAGCTTAATATGACCTGATGTTCATGGTCATATGGAAAAATACAACCCCCTTCTACTGGTAACAAAAGACATTTTCACATTTTGTCTACTCAGCTTTTCATAAAGATCCAAGATCTAGTTTTCTCACAGTACTGCTGTGCTGCTTCATGCACACCTCTCCCTCTTTCTGAAGGCAATATCTCTTCAAAAGTCTTTGATCCCATGCACAGTGGAACAATCTAGGGTTGTGACATTCATGCTCTCCTTGAATCCATGGGGTAAACTTCTTTATACTGTCTTTAAAGTACACCTTTCTTTTGGGCATACACTTCAGCAAAAAGGTTTTTGTCAGACAACCTCACCTTCCTTTTTTATCTGGCTCAAATGATTCAAAGGCCATCCACTGATTTCATACCTACATCCTATGCTCATTCACAAGAGATAAAGGCAAAACTTACATGTTATACAATAGTTGTTGAGCATGAGACCACTACAGTTCCTTTGCTTGTGCCTTGATTTTATGGGGCTAAGTATGGATGATAGATTTACTAATAGCCAAAAACCATTTTATTTCTAGTTATTTTATTAATTTATATAGTGCCTATCAATATAGTGCTATTACCTCTTATGATTATTTGAAATATCTGTGCTCAGATGATCCTTGGTTGAGATTAACAAAAAATCCTATTTGTTTTCCTTTGAGTAATCTGTTATAGTGTTGTTGTGGAAAAAGTCCTAATGTAAAGATATCTCTCTTCTATCAGCACAGGCAAAAGTATTACTATTCCATAACTGTGGCTCTTCCTCCATATAAAGGAGCATGCAACTTCATATTACATTATAGTTAAGGGGTGAGGAATGTCATGAGTGAGGAAGGCTGAGG